>NC_084559.2:41513145-41573145 GCF_033978685.3 Nerophis lumbriciformis
TTTCGAATCCTAAGAGCAGGGTTTCCCGCAGCGCTTTGTTGTTAAGGCGGCCGCCTTAACAACAAAGAGACACCGCCTAAACTAAAGTCTTTTTTTAAATACATTTTTTTTTTTTTTTTTTTTTTTTTTTTTTTGTCCTGTCCAGCTTCTCAAGCAAATCATATAGTTGATGTAGACGCCCATATAGGCTGTTCAGATTTACTTTACAAAAGAGAAGTGTAGAATACTTCTCTTGTTGCCTTATTTGTATTTGACTTTATTAAATGTATTTATATTATCATTTGGTGCTAAACTAAAGTCTTAACAAGCTGCTCCGCTTAGTTCTGCCTCTGCCTCTGTCAGTACGTCTCTGCAGCATTGTCCCACCCACAGAACCATCTGATTGGTTACACGCAGAGCGGTAACAGCCAATCAGCAGTGCGTATTCAGAGCGCATGTAACAGCCAATCAGCAGTGCGTATTCAGAGCGCATGTAACAGCCAATCAGCAGTGCGTATTCAAAGCGCATGGAGTCAGTGCTCACGGCAGAGGCAGGTAGAGAGGAGAGATGGTGCGGGTTAGCAGAAAGGTGTTTAGCAGGTGAGCATAATGCAGCGGACTCTCCCCAAATTATAATTAACACCTCCCAGTCAACTACTAGTAACATCACTATGAGCCCGTTGACGTTTTAGAAATATAAGCGGCAGCTCAACTCGCTCGCTGTCCTTTAGGTGAAGGCTAATTAGCTTTTAGCGTAATGTTAGCTCATTTTGCGGTGTGTGTGTCCGTGCGTGCGTGCGTGCGCATTACGGACAGCAAAGCCCTGTCTGTCTGATAGAAAGACAAGCATTATTGACCTACAGTTAACAACTAAGTTATTTCACTTTACCTTTTTCTTTGTTGAAGCCGCAAAAAAGGACATTATGTTAAATGAAGAGTTTCTGTCTCTGATAGTTGATATAATAATGTAACTGCATCATAAAGCCTACATGAACTCTATAGTGTTAAGGGATGAATAGTCTCTCCTATTGCTATTGTACTATTTTTTCCAGCTATAGTTAAATGTTAAAGTACCAATGATTGTCACACACACACGAGGTGTGACGAAATTATTCTCTGCATTTGACCCATCACCCTTGATCACCCCCTGAGAGGTGAGGAGAGCAGTGAGCAGCAGCGGTGGCCGTGCCCGGGAATAATTTTTGGTGATTTAACCCCCAATTCCAACCCTTGATGCTCCATTAATCATTAGTAATGTAGCAGCCTAGTTTTGAATGACAGGGTCCCTGCTATCACATGTTGATAAAAATATAACATTTACATAATAAAAATCAACTACAGGCTTCCCAAATGCTGTAATAAATTAAGCATGATGAGTTGAGCATATGTCAGCATGTGGCCCCACTTTTAACTCTTTTTTTCAAACGCTTTTTGCAAACGCTTATTTACACTAAATCATTAATTTGACTTAGTCATTATTTTGTCTTAGTAAGTCAATATTTACTAAGTCAAAATAATGACATACTTAGTATCTCAGGTAACTAAGACTGTTTTTTTTTTTACTTTACTATATCGTATATTGCCATTCAGCATACGGAGCGGAAAACACAACCAGAAATTGTAGGCTTCTTCACGCGACGAAGCCGGCCTACTTCACTGCAGTCTGTAGTCTATTGCCCCCCCAGGCAGCGATGAGATGGAGACGTGATGGTGGCGACAGGCCAAATTACACTGTTCCTTACACCCACCCAGCACCTTCCCCGTCCGTCCGCCTGTCCCGGGCGCCCTCTTCCCCCTGGGGAGACATCACCTTAACTAGCAAATTTTCTGGGAGAAACACTGCTAAGAGTAAGTGTGTATAGTCAATCGTATGTGTGTGTATAGTCAATCTTAAGTGTGTATAGTCAATCTTAAGTAAGTGTGTATAGTCAATCTTAAGTAAGTGTGTATAGTCAATCTTAAGTGTGTATAGTTGTTCTTAAGTAAGTATAGTTGTTCTTAAGTAAGTGTGTATAGTTGATCTTAAGTAAGTGTGTATAGTCGATCTTAAGTGTATATAATCGATCTTAAGTAAATGTGTATAGTCGATCTTAAGGAAGTGTGTATAGTCTATCTTAAGTAAGTGTGTATAGTCTATCTTAAGTGTGTATAGTCGATCTTAAGTACGTGTGTATAGTCAATATCAAATAAGTGTGTATAGTCAATATCAAGTGTGTATTGTCGATCTTAAGTAAGTGTGTATAGTTGATCTTAAGTAAGTGTGTATAGTCGATCTTAAGCTTACACAAGGGTTAATCAAACTTTGTAAAAATGAATTCTCCATGCTAATTAAGAGACTATTTTTATCATAATCAACATGCAATTTCCTCACACCTTACCTCAATGCTCTGTGATTGCTGTTAGTGCCTTACAACAAAAGTCCTGAAGTAGAACAATTGTCAAAGCTCTTGAGATTTAGTTTTTTCTATTGGAAGGGGAAATGACACCAGTTTTAGAGGATCACTTCACTTAGTGAGTGTGTGAGTGGGTGCAGCCACAATGAAAGTTAATGACTCACGGGGTTTGTTACTACGTGCGTGCGTGCGTGCGTGCGTGCGTGCGTGCGTGCGTCCTCTCGCCTACATTTCTGTACCTATATTTATGAATCATTTCTAATGTCATAGAGTGAGTGTGCAAGTGATATTTTGGGCACCTTTTAGAAATGTAGGTTAAGTGATGTTACATCAGACTTTTTCCAGTGCAGTGTATTTTTATGGACCATATTGGTGAGCATCTGTCCGTCTATATTTGCGATCCTTGCATGCCAATATTAATTATGTACAGCCTTGTTTTTGATCTCTGACTTGTTTTGTTCTACACACTAAAGTACACTGCAGCTGACGCTGTTAATATAACAATAATCCAAATAGACTATTTAATTCAGTTACCGCATTTCATGGACGATAGGGCGCACCGGATTATAAGGTGCACTGCCGATGAATGGTCTATTTTCGATCTTTTTTAATGTATAAGGAGCACCGGATTATTGGGCGCATTAAAGGAGTCATATTATTATTATTTTTTCTAAATGTAAAACACTTCCTTGTGGTCTACATAACATGTAATGGTGGTTCTTTGGTCAAAATGTTACATAGATTATGTTTTACAGATCATCTTTAAGTCGCTTTCTGACAGTCGCTTCTGGATGCACCGTTTTGTGGGTGGTCTTATTTACGTGGCTCACTTTAGGCAGCGTCTTCTCCCCGTCATCTTTGTTGTAGCGGTGTAGCGTGCAAGGACGGTAGTGGAAGAAGTGTCAAAAGATGGAGCTAACTGTTTTAATGACATTCAGACCTCAATCAATAACGGAGTAGCATCTCCTCATCCGGAAACAACAACAAGGCCGGAAATGTGTCCCGTGAAAAACCGTCCGGCCGGTCTAATAACTAAAGTTCCTTGGGTGAATTATGTAAACTCACTACACCAGTATGTTTTAGCGCTTTCATGGCGAGTTTACTGACAGATATAAGTAAGAACTTTACACTACTTTATATTAGAAATGGCAACAGAGGAGGATGAATGTCCCATAACAAGAAGATCGAGAAAAATAATAAGCTTATCGACTACGGCGTCGTCACGGACTACAAAGGCGGCGCGCAATTTTTCAGGATTTATGCATATCCCAAATACAGATCAGCGGGGACCAGAAGGTAAGAAAAGTTGCTTTTGCATAATATTGCGAAACAAAACGCCAGATAATGTCTTACCTTATACACACACCATAATAATACTCGTATGTTTAATGCGCTGACAATCCATTAAGTGATGCGGCTTCATAGCTTACCAAAATCGTACTAAAACATTTTGATAGATTTTTGAGGGCCGTCTGTAATGCTCTATATTTTTAATGGAACATATAATATTTTGGTGTTGTTTACTTGAGTCCTATTGCCATCATAGTGCAGTCTACACGTATCTCTTATGTTTGACTGCCATCTACAGGTCACACTTATCATTATACCATGTACCAAATAAAATTGCTTTTAGGTCGGTAAGCAAAACCAGAACTATTCCCTACATTTGGCGCACCGGATTATAAGGCGCACTGTCGAGTTTAGAGAAAATAAAAAGGATTTTAAGTGCGCCTTATAGTCCGGAAAATACTGTAATTAGTGTGATGCTCTGTTGTAGTGTTTAATTATAAATACCTGACAAACCAGAACATATGACTCAATTTTTCAAGACCTGCTTTTGGAAACATACTTTAAAGACGAAAGAAATGCTTTCAATACCAGTGAGATATTTAGATTTCAAAATAAAAAAGTAGATGACTTTGGAAATGGCTTTACTAATTCTGTGTTGCGGTCGCCTCTGTGCTGTTCGCTGGTATGTGCGTGAGTGACAGGTAGAAAAGTTCAGTCAACAACAGTTGTTTTGCACGTATACATCTCTAGACCAAACATATAAGACAACCCATCAGTTTTCTTCATTTAGAGCTGGGTAAAATAATTATTTTAATCGATACACAAGGCATCATTCAGGACTTATTAGCATAATATTATCATTTGATTTTCCGCGGATCATAACCGATAAACCGCAATAAATGCCATCGCAGCTTTTGTTTGGCAGAGATTTACAGATCACCTGAAGAAAGGTCAGGTCATATTTGTTTACATTTACATCCCCCTGCATGCAGCACTGTCGTCAGGCATGCCAGAAAAAAACAAGCACAGACTTTAGGCCTTCACAATAAAATCGCTGTGCATTACATCTAGTCCGACTGCGCTGACAAAAGAAGACCCCCAGAAGAATAGCTTACATATTTACTGTTATTTTGCACTTAAAGGAACAATACCTTAATGGAATGTTGCAATACAAGTTCACTTTCACTTTCAAAATTGCTCTTTTGAGGAAGTTTAAAACTGTCCAAAGTTGTTTATGGCTAAGATAAAAAATTAAGCACATTTGTATTTTGTCACATATTTGAGACATTTTCAATATTTAAGTGTAGATGGGATTAAATAAAATGGTGATTCATCAGTTTAGGACCTTATGAAATGAATAAGGATGTAACAATACGAACATTTCATATCACCTTATCGTGACCAAAATGATGACGATTTCATACATAATAATCGCGGTATTGTAACGTGCTCAAAAAGTACTTAGACACACTGAAATCTTTTGACCAAGTATTTTTTTTAAATAACTAAAATAAATATTCGCCTTGTTTTGCATGTTTTGTGCTTCTTATGCTTCACTGATTGTGTTATGGTATTTGATCGGTTTTAATGGCTAAGCGATTGTTTTAAATATTGGACTGTGTACTGTAGCACTTTGAGATGTACTTAAATGAAAAGGGTGTAAAAGTTTAATCTATTATTATTTATGGTGGACGATGTGGCGTCCAACTTTGTTCAGCAGTCCTTGAACGCACCATAAAAACATTGTATTCCTCAGAGCATAAAACAGTGACTTTGCCTAATAGAACAGCCTGTCGGTTCTATGTGCAAAATTGACAAGCTTAGTTGCTCGGACAATAATGTGTTTATAATTGGGGTATGTTGTTTCTCAACTGTGAAAGACGTAAATGTCTCGTTTTTAATTTCAGCATTTAAACTAGGGAACTGTCCGTGAGGTTTATTAAAATGCAGTTATTGATCAGTTATTCAATTGTTTTAACCTAAAACTGTAATACTAACCATCAGGAGTTGGTTATCATTAATAACGTTTAGCGACATCTCCCTAGAATCGCAATTCAATTGATTTGGCAAATGATACCCAGCCCTAGTGTTATATACGGTAGTTAGAACAGATTTCTAAATAACAATTCTGCTTTAAGCTGGACCCTTAAATTCACGGTCTATTTACTGTATTTTCATTTGGTACATGGTGTAATGATAAGTGTGGCCAGTGGATGGCAGTCAAACATAAGAGATGCATGTAGACTGCACTATGATGGCAATATGACTCAAACAACACCAACATTTTATATGTTCCATTGAAAATATAGAATATTACACACGGCGCTCAAAAATCTATCAAAATGTTTTAGTACGACTTTGGTAAGCTATGAAGCCGCACCGCTTGATGTGCTTCAACATATGAGTATTATTATGGTGTGTGTGTATAAGGTAAGACATATTATTTGGCGTTTTGTTTCGCAATAATATGCAAAAGCAACTTTTCTTACTTTCTGGTACCTGCTGATCTGTAATTGGGATCTGCATAAATCCTGAAAAATTGCGCGCTTCCGCCTTTGTAATACGTGCCGACACCATAGTCGATAGGCTTCTTCTTTTTCTCGATCTTCTTCTTATGGGACATTCATACTCCGCCTTGCCATTTCTAATATAAAGTTCTTACTTATATCTTTCAGTAAACTCGCCATGAAAGCACTAAAACATACTGGTGTGGTGTAGTGAGTTTACATTATTCACCCAACAAACTTTAGTTATTAGAGAGTTCCGGTCGGACGGTCTTTCACGGGACACATTTCCGGTGTTGTTGTTTCCGGATGAGGAGATGCTGCTCTGTTATTGATTGAAGTAAAGTCTGAATGTCATTAAAACAGTTAGCTCCATCTTTTGACGCTTCTTCCACTCCCGTCCTTGCACAACAAAGAATCAGCTTGTTAGTGATTTGTTAGTCACACCCCTAATCACTTTGTGAAGTGATTAGGGGTGTGACTCTTTGGGCAACAAACGATTTGATCCGATTCCAATTCCTGGTGTGATAGTTTGATTAAAGAATTGATTCTCAATTCAACACGATTCTCATTCAGATTCTTGCCTTGCACTTTTTGGTATAATAATTATAATAAAACATTTTCAAAATGGGTTTAAGGTCAGAACATTTTCTGGTTGCATGGGAATGGTCTAAAAAATTTTTTTTTAAAAATTAAATCTCATTAAAAAAATAATAGTGTGGTTTTTTTTTTGTGTATTATTGTATTTTTAAAAAATGTATTTCTGCAAATTATGAATCGATTTAGAACCATGATGATAAAGAATCGCGATTCGGATGTGAAATTATTTTATTTTGTGCACCCCTAATCAAAACAGAGCTCAGTTACTTTGTGAAGTGATTAGGGGTGTGACTCGTTGGGCAACTAGCGATTCGATCCGATTCCTGTGGTGAGAATTTGATTTGGAATCGATTCTCGATTCAAACGGGGGCACTCGTAAGCTGCATGGTATGTTGGCTACCTTTTCATCGTTACAAACACCACTTGGTATGATACTATGTACCAATCAATGTTGTGTTTTTTTTAAGTGCAATGACATTTACCGGTAAGCTATTTTCTTCCATTCTATGTACTTCAGCAATCCAACAATGAAGTCATTGTAAAGATAATGTAAGGTTGTGTCTGCATGACACAGCTTTGCTTCTGAGAAAGTATTGTTGTGCTTGAATCTCCATGGCTGAGTAATTCATTTTGATTCGTGTCTGGTGTGCAGCAGTAAACTTTGAAAGGTCCTGAGAAGAGGAAGGATTATTGTGTTTTCCTGGGCAAGCAATCAGATGAACAAGGGAATACTGGTTTATAGTGGTTTAGATACAAATTTATGGCTGTGGTTATACACTCTGTGCACCCTCCCGACTAGTTGATTGATTATTGATTGGATGTCTAGACTAAGAGTTTTTCATCAACAGTTATGTATTTATGGGTATGATGAAAGTGTGTGGTGATACACTCCTCTAACGAGGCGATACATGGTACTGGCTTTACCAGATTTTAACAATAATTTTAGGCTTGGCCGCTTTTTTTCTTGGTTTGGTCACAAAACAATGTAGATGCACTGTTTTGAAGTTACAAATAACTTTTGCATGCTTGACCTATGCATGAGCTTTTAGCTGTTGAACTTGTTTCCACACCAAAAAATACTACAGTTAGAAATAATTATCTTCTGAGGAGCTGCAGGGTGGATTCGGCATCTCTGATATTGCAGCTGGGTTGTTTTATCGCCATTGCTGGTGCAATCCAGTGTGTCCCAGGTGCTTTTTTTCCTGCGTCATGATTGACGGTTTAGTCTGCTCGGACGTCCACGCGGCTCGTCGGCTGTCCAACTCGAATGAAGGAGTGCGGCCGGGTGTCTCCAAGTCCAATGCCAAGGCGAGCTTTGTTTGCTGGCTCTCGGTTTGAAGTGTGCGCAAAGAACCTGATCTACTAAGGCAGGGGTGTTCAAACTTTTTGACCTGGGGGCCGCGTTGGGCTTAAAAAATGTGTCCGGGGGACGAAAGCTGACTTAACTATATGTTTGTGTGTATATTATATTTAATATGATGAATGTATAATTAATATAATTGATATATAATTGGGTATTTAGAGTATGTGAAAGTTTGACTCCTACCTTGTTTTGTAACCAATCAGAAATATTAAGCATCGAAAATGTGCCAAGCATTGATAAGTGTGGAGAAAGGGTTTTACATTTTTCCCATCATGCACTCTAATGGATTTAAATGGGTGTATGTATAAATGTTCATGGTGTTGGGACATTTTTCATAATATCCACAATGTTCAGTGAGCATTGTGTGTTATGTGTGACCCTGTGTGTTGACCTTTTATGTTAATTGCATTTTTTTTTGCCCCATGACTAGGGAAGGTTGTTTGGATTGTGTAATCTGCTTTTGTATAAAGTTAAGTTGGGTTAAATTAAATTATTATTATTATTATTATTTATCTTACGATATATCAAAAATAATTTGAGCACAATTTAATTGAAATATTGTCGGTGTGGCCCTCCAGCAGTGCTCAGGTTGCTCATGCGGCCCCCGGTAAAAATGAATTGCCCACCACTGTACTAGAGCACAGGTGTCCAAACTAAGGCCAAGTTGGCCCGCAAGACGGCATGAGGTCAATTTGGCCAGGAGCGGCATAATTATATCATACTTGTGCTTGCAAGTAATCTCAGCACAGCAATTATTTATAAGACCCAATCCAAACAACCTTCCTTAGTCATGGTGCAGGAAAAAATACAAATCAACCAGCACAAAAATTCAACAAACATGGTCACACATAACACACACAACCTGCTCATTTAACTTTTTATTATAAAAAAAACATCCAATCAAAATAAAAACAATCAAATCGACATGATGATGGGAAAAATGCAAAACACTCTCTCCACACTTATCCATGTTTGGTGCATTTTAGCTGCTTGATATTTCTGATTGAATAACACATTTTAAGGAAGTGGTCACAGAAGTAAACAAGGTTTTTGATTGATTGATGGATTGAAGCTTCTATTAGTAGATTGCACAGTACAGTACATATTCCGTACAATTGACCCTTAAATGGTAACACCCGAATACGTTTTTCAACTTGTTTAAGTCGGGGTCCACGTAAATCAATTCATGGTAGGTAGGAGTGGAACTTTCACATACTCTAAATAACCAATTCTAATAATTATTAATTATATTGCATTTATGTATGTCAGTCAAATATAACCAATTCTAGTAATGTATTATATATATATATATATATATATATATATATATATATATATATATATAAAATTAGGGTTGTATGGTATACCGGTATTAGTATAGTACCGCAATACTAATTAATCATATACGGTACTATACCGCCTCGAAAAAGTACCAAATATCACAGAGGAGGGGGGAGGGCAGGGCAGAGCGCGGGATCTCTGGCCCGAACTCCTCCTCCTCCTCGACCACCGTCACCATGGAAACAGGCTCCACCTCCTTCCATGCCTTCAGGAGGTTAATATGTTAAATTTGAGTGTCTCCTCCCCGGTCCGAGCGCCAGACCTCATAATCCACATCACCCACTTGCCGTGTGACCACAAAGGGTCCTTGCCACCTGGCGAGTAATTTCAAGGTGGACGTTGAAAGTAATAAAACCACTTTTTCTCCCGGTGAAAATGTTCTTAGCTGAGTTCCCCTGTTATACAAGCGCTGTTGACGTTCCTGGTCTCGGAGCAAATTCTCGCCCTCCTGTGTCCAGGGACTTATTTCCTATGTTTGTAAACATTAACAAAAAAAAAAGACAAAATATTTTGCGATGTTGATCTAATCATTTTAGTATCAACTATATACGGCTCTTATACTTGGTATCGTTGTAGTCGATATTTGTATGAATGCACCCATTTTTGTTTATTCAAAAGCGCTAACTTGCTGTTAGCGGTTAGCATTGCTTATTGTATAGTCCTACAATGATTGTGGTACTTGTAAGAAACGTAGGTAATTTGCCGCCCTGGAGGCGATGATTGCTGACTTCGAAGTGGCTTCACACTGTGGAAGAACATTAGGTGCTAACTTGCTAGCTCGGACGCCACATTGCGTTGAGGGACACACCTAGAATGTGTTATCAACATGCATTCTCACGATATGACGATAGTCCATCCATCCATCCATTTTCTACCGCTTATTGTTTATATTGCGCAACCTCTGTCTGGAACATTGCAGTTAGTACCAGTCTAGCAGTTGTGTACTTATTCTTTTGGGCTGTGTTGTGTTTTTCCTACTGTTCCATCAGGGGCTCGGCGGGAATCATGAGAGGCGAGCATGCTGACTACCGAGCTAAAAGCCCCGGCTATCAACTCGATAGCCAGCATTGCTCTTGAAGTTGTCAGAGAGTGAGGTTTACAAACAAACACGTGGCCCAACCACATTGGCCTGGTCTACATTACACCAGGATCTCTGAGGATGCACCTTCAGCGGTTCTGTTGTAGATGCACTGCAGGGCTGCCTCTAAAATGCTCAGAAAAAGTAATACGTTAATATCTGCTGCATGTTTCAAAACATAGCAAAATGCCACAGGTAGAATCATGATAATATCAATGTGCAGTAAATGAGTGTCTCCATGGTGAAAGATGCGTAATACATGCAAAAACCTAATTTAATTATAAATTGTACTTAGTGTGTACTATTAGTGGGCGTGTTGTGTGTGATCTACTATTGTATAGTTTGCACTGGAGTTGTCCCGATACCAATACCCGATATTTTGGTACCGGTACCAAAATGTATTTCGATACTTTTCAAAATAAAGGGGACCACAAAAAATGTGATTATTTACTTTCTTTTTTTATAAAAAAAAACCTTATGATACATTAAAAATATGTTTCTTATTTTAATCAAAAACAATGTTGGCATGAAACAGTGAACATACTAGACAACTTTTCTTTTACTAGTATTTAGCAAATAAATGCTCATAATTAGTCTGCTGACGTATGCAGTAACATATTGTGTCATTTATCATTCTATTTTGTCAAAATTATGAGGGACAAGCAGACTTATTCTTCTGTTGTTTGGATACTTTACATAAGTTTTGGGTGAAACTACAAATTTTGGTATCAATCGAATACCAAGTACATACATTGGTCATATTCAAAGTCCTCATGTGTCCAGGGAGGCATTTCAGGGGTTTATAAACATAATATGAATTTTCAAAAAAGAAAAAAAGATTTAGTGACGATAAAAAAATATCAATATAATCATAGTAGTATCGACTAGATGCGCTCTTGTACTTTGTATCGTTATGTTCCACCAATGCCATTTGTTTACATTGTGGAGTGCTAGCTTGCTGTTAGCGGTGACGCAGGTGAGCTATTGTATCCTCCTACGGTGTGTAGTGATGCATGTTTAGCTATTCCTCGTTCTGCAGTGATAATGATACTTGCAAGAAACTTACTTTATTTGTCGCCATGGAGGCCAGGATTAGTGATTTAGAAGTAGCTAAAACACTGTCGGCTGTGGATGGATGTTAGCTGCTAGCTAGCTAGCCATGTCTTAAGCACCTCATCCTGAGGGCGTTTGTGTTATAACTTCACCTTCATCTTTAGGGTTTGACCAAAATGCGTCCATTCTCCGTTTTCTGTCTACACATTGTGTCTGTTTGTAAGTACTCCGTGTGTGTGCGCTGCCGAATACGCGCCTCTGCTCGTAAAACCAGCAATGTCATGACGTGACGATGTGCAGTCATGCCCGTTAAAAAAACACAAAAAAAACAAATGGGGAACCGATACTCTTCAAACAGAGTATAGTACCATTTTTAATGCATTAGTACCGCGATACTAAACTAGTACCGGTATACCATACAACCCTAGTACAGAGAGATGTAAAGGTTATCAGCAGAAGGATCTAATAATTATTTTTCCCACTGTACAAGTATTCTCACTGGTACGAGTCAAATTCAGTGTTTCAGTGTTATCTTTATCTTTAGTTTTTAGACCAAAATTCGTCCATTCTCCCTTTTCTGTCTCCACGTCGTGTCTGCTTGTAAGTACTTTGTGTGTGTGCGTTGCCTAAGATGCTTCTCGACTCGTTTTATTAGCAAGGGGGGGGGGTGAGGAAAAAAAAAAATCAGTCTAAGCCTGGGTCCCTGGAGAGGGGGTCCAGACTGAGGCCAAGGGGAACAAAAACTCATAGCCATAGCACACATAAACATGTGTGTGAGAGGGAAACATCAAACATCAAAGAACACAAAGGACATTTAAGACATTAAAATAGCAGAGCTGATGCAACCAGCCATTTGTACATACAGCTACAAAAGTAAAAAAAACAAAAAAAACAACATATACTGTGTTGGCCTCTGCGGTGTTGCACGCCATCGTCTGCTGGGGCCGACCCCAGCAGCATGGCCAGAGACAGGAGCAGACCCAACAAAGCAACCAAGAGAGCCAACCCCACCCTCAGCCGCCCACTATCTCGAACGAGGATGCGTCTGAGAAGACCGAGGTGTCCGATACCTGCTCATTCAGCCAAGACACTGTGAAGCTCGTCCGTCCCGGCGCTCAGCACTAGCTCTGCAGCCCTGTCTCTTCATCCGCATCTCCTTCAGTCTCTCCAAATGGACTCTGGTGTGGCAGAGACCCAGCAGCTGGTCTCCATGGCCAAAAGGCTCCCGGGAGGCAGGTCCAGAAGTTCACAAAAAAGCACGGCAGAAGTCACGAAAGTGCCACCCATTGTTGCACAGTCCCAAAGGGTCCCGAACCAAAAGGCAAAAAAAAAACCCGACATGAAAACAAGAGGGAAACACCAGGAACACAAAAGAATGACACAAGAGCACAGGGCTCCTGCCAACAGCAGCCACTAGAGCGGCGCCATCTCGGAAGAAAAAAACAAAAAAAATAAAAATAAAATAAGGCTGTTTAGTGTGTGGTATTTGTAGATCAGGCCCTATATTGTTAGTCTCAATCCAAAGTGGCATCTTTCATATACCGAGCTTAAACGTGATTTCAGTGGACTGATGACTCCCCGTGCTTGTTAGGGGCATTGCAAGATGTAAAAATACTCGTTTTTTCCTCGTTTCTCCGGCCCTGTCAACTTTGTATTAGTCGGATCAGTCAGTGGAGAGTCAGCATCTCGTTGCGTCCGTGAGTGACAGAGAAGGAGAGAGGGAGAGAGCGCGCCTGTGGGGTATTAAAGAACGATGCATCTGGTTGGCCTTTGCTGTGTGCGTGAGCGAGCACGACGCGGAGCGAGCGAGTATGTGCGCGTTATATTGTGCAGCAGCAGCAGTAGTACAGTAGCGTTTATTTGGGGCTGGATGTTAACGCTGCCCCTCTCGGCTGTGGGACGGAGCCTTACGGTGGGTGGAAGCACCTGTGGACTGCTCTCTGTTTGTTTTTGTGCTTTTTCACCTCATGCATGACGCTTTGTTTGTTGCCAGTGCAAATGTGCATGTCAGTCCTTTGAGAGGGGTGAAGGGGTGCACGCTGGAAGGATGGAAATGTTAACTGTTTCCGTCACTTCTGCACGTACACACATTTGCATGCAGGATTGACTGGAATACATATTTTCCTGAAGCCTGAACACCTGCTTTGTTTGTACCCCTCGTTACAATAGTCCAGTTTTTGTGTTTTGTTTACGTCTGTAGAGAGAGGAAGTATCGTGGGAGTGTCGTGTCTGGTGTCGGATAGCAGGGAACCTGAGCAGGGCGCTAGTATGACACCATGGGCCAAGAAGTGATACAATGACGGGGTTAATTCAAACATCCCGTTGGTGTCACCGTCTGGTTCATTTGCGAGAGAACATTCCGTCAAGGGAGGTACAGCCCGCCTCGCCCAGAAGAACGTGATCAGACTGAGAGTACAGTGGCTAAAAAGTGACTAGAGAGAAAGCAGGGAGGGGAGAAAGTAAGACTGACAGGTGAGATCAGATGCAAAGGCTGAGAAGGTGAAGAAAGAAGGACGACAGCAGGTGTAAATAAAGAGGCAGATGAAGAGGGAACGGTCCAATGAAAACATTCCAGTGAGCCTTTTTTGTTCTGCAGACGTTCATGCCGTCAGACAATGGGAATATGAATGCATGGATTCATAGTCAGTTCCGAGTCAGGAAGAATAATTATTCATAGTCTTCCGCTTATTTCAATTGTTGATTGGCTGCATAAAGTGTATCATTAATGTGCTCTCCAGCTTGTGTGTGGTTTTAAAGCAAAGTGCATTTTTAACAAGGTTGAGTGTTTCTGCCAAGTAACTCATTCTTTGGTCTGGCTTTTATCGGCCATCCAAAGATATGTATTGTTCTTTACAACTCGGACTGAACTTCAACTTCAATGTGGTGCAGATGGATGCTAGGTGGCATACATGAAACATACACAATATTACAGTATTGACTTGTGCCAGTGAGAATACTTATACAGTGGTGAATATACTTATTAGATCCTTCTGCTGAGAAACTCTACATCTCTCTGTATTAGTGTTGTACGGTATACTGGTACTACTATAGTATCGCGGTACTAATGAATCAAAAACGGTTCTCCATTTTTAAAACTTTTTTTTTTCCTTGCACGTCATCACGTCATGACATTGCTGGTTTTACGAGCAGAGGAGCACACACACGGAGTACTTACAAGCAGACACAGGGAGATAGAACACATTTTAGTCTAAAAACCAAAGATAAAAGTGAAATTATAACACTAAAACGCCCTCAGGAAGAGGTGCTTTAAGACATGGCTAGCTAGCTAGCAGCTAACATCCATCAGCAGTCGGCAGTGTTTTAGCTACTTCTAAATCACTAATCCTGGCCTCCATGGCGACAAATAAAGTACATTTCTTACACATTATTATCACTGTAGGACGAGGAATAGCTAAACTTGCTTCACTACACACCGTAGAAGGATACGATAGCTCACCGGCGTCACCACTAATGACGCCGTTCCTGAATGTAAAAAAATGCCATAAGTGGATCTACACCTGACATCCACTGTAATGATACCAAGTACAACAGTGTATCTAGTCGATATGATTAGAAATATGATTCCGCATTTATTATCGTCACTTTTTTAAAATAAAAAATAAAAAATCATATTATGTTTATAAACTCAGTAAATATGTCCCTGGACACATGAGGACTTTGAATATGACCAATGTATGATCCTGTAACGACTTGGTATCATCCAAAACTAACGTAAAGTATCAAACAACAGAAGAATAAGTGATTATTACATTTTAACAGAAGTGTAGATAGAACATGTTAAAACAGAAAATAACCAAGTAGATTAATAATCCATTTTTACAGCTCATAATGTTGACAAAATAATAGAATGATAAATGACACAATATGTTAGTGCATACGTCAGCAGACTAATTAGGAGTCTGTTTGTTTGTTTACTTACTACTAAAAGACAAGTTGTCTAATATGTTTACTATTTTATTTAAGGACTAAATTGCAAAAAGAAACATATGTTTAATGTACCCTAAGATTTTTTGTTAAAATAAAGCCAATAATTAAATTTTTGTGGTCCCCTTTATTTAGAAAAGTATCAAGGTATTGAAATACCAAAATATTGCTATCGGGCCAACCCTACTCTGTATTTATGTTTATTGTACTGTAGGAGGGAGACAGGATGTAAGAACAGAAAGGTGAAGGATCAGACCAAAATAACCATGAGTCAGTCAGTCACCCACTGATGTAATGGACTGTCTGAAGATTGCCGATGAACACCTGCATGACTCAGTCAAGACTTGGTAGGATGTGATGTGGTCAGATGAGACCAAAACTAGGAATGCATTGAAATGGAAATTCTGGTCCAAAACCTTAAATGAGAAAACCAAGACCGAAAACTGGAACAGCAAAATAAATGATCATACCAATTATTACCATTGCATTTACGGTTATGACTGTGTACTAACCTTACCAAAGTCAAGGTATTGCAATTGCACAAATGAATGTTAATCCTTCAAAGAATGAAACAATCATAAAACGATGAAAGTGTTTATCACTGGCATTACAGCAATATAAAATAAATAAATAACTTACAGGCCAAATATCGATGTAATACTTTCCTTTTCTGCGTGGTGTTGTTCACACAATCATACTAGCGATTGGAAATCTTTAGATTTCAAGTGATTAAATCTGACGTGGGGAACGTTTGCGCAAAATATGTTTGTTATATTTTAACTTTGTTATACTTTCACATTGCACGTCTCGAATATATTAATGTGATTTCTGTGTTAAGAAAATCTCTAAATTGGCTAACAAAAACAGAATCTACTGTAAAATATCAACAAATGTGACTGAAATGCTGTCATCGAAAGAATGTCAGTCTGTGTAAATCCTGTCTCTGGTAGCGTTCATTAGTCCCCGAAACACTTAACCGCCCCGTCCCGAACTATCAATGTCAAAACAACCACTTAAAACACCGGCTAAGTCTGCGTACAAACTACATAGCTAATGCTAGTCAGGACAATCTATACTCTCACAACACATTTCTATGAGTTGTGTTGTTGTGGACGAGATCACCAATGGAAGTTCAATGTACAAATAGAACAACAGCCCTGATTTGAGCAGCACTTTTTAAAAATATCAAAACAGTCTTGTTTCAACCCGAAAACATAGCAGCCATCAGACAAGCACGTGCTTATGTCATCACAACACTCAGTTTCGGCAGTGTTGTTTTGGTGATAAAAGTCTTTGGGCGGCCGAAATTTTGATGCGTCACTAACCAAAGCTGACCAGTTTGACATCAACTCGGCGAAATTAGTTTGCAGAAATGCTGAGTACGACCCCGACAATTCCGATTGTCAAACATAGAGGTAGACACATTCTGTTTGGGGGCTGTTTCTCTCTCGAGGGTATAGGAAGACTTCACCTGGCGGAAACGGCCATGTACCGTAGTATCTTGGAAGAAAACCTCCTGCCCTCAGCCTGGACACTGAAGATTGGTCTTGGATGGGTCTTCCATGACATTGACAAAAAAAGAATGACTGAAGTAAAGCTGGGCGATATGGCCGAAAACTATATCACGATATACGTTTTTTATATTGATCAATATCGATAATTATTGATACTTTTTGACTTATTTAAGCCTGCCAATAAGTACAGTAGAACCATTTCCAACTTACTATGGGTGCTATTATCAGTGGGCAAGGTGTCTGGTAGTATGAGCGTAGCTAAGGTAATATAATAATTAAAGTAGATTTGAAGGTAGTTACAGATTTGAGACACTAGATGGCAGCAATGTATAAGCTATTGAACACTACACAGACGAGTTTGAGAAGCTCCTCCTTAAACAGACAGTCTGCATTAAAACCAATAATAGCCAATAACTCTGTTATTGAGTTGATGTATCAAGGTATCAGTTTCTCTTCTCACTCCATGCAGAGAATCCACAGCAAGACAGAAAGATGACACAACCACACTAGTGTTATGAGAGTAGCTTGTGTGTGTGTGTGTGTGTGTGTGTCTGTGTGTCTGTGTCTGTGTGTGTGTGTGTGTGTGTGTGTGTGTGTGTGTGTGTGTGTGTGTGTGTGTGCTCTAAGAATGGCAGTGTGTTGGGTGAGGACAGGGAGCGGGAGAGTGCAGCAGTAGTGGCGACTGGCGAATGTGTCCGGTTGTGTCCTGCAGAACAAAGAATAAATAGACTAAATTGTCATGAGTCGCCGTACCCCCTTATTCCGACCAGAAAGCGGAGCTTAGAAAACCCATTGTCGGGTAAAGTGAAGGGTGGTACCCCCAACGAAAACGTCGGCCCTGGAGGGAAGGACACCCCTGAGCTCCTCGACTTCGGTCTGGGACTGGGAGCCCAACAGCAGGAAAAGTGTAACACTCGGGAGTTGATACTATTATGTGATTGGCTGTTAGTGTGTCCCTCCCATTGCTCAGTGCCACTTCCTGTTTCCTGTCCGCTGGGTTCCCAAAGCGCGAGTGACTTCATGAAACTAATGTTGCGTCATGATTTTGAGGCACTTGTGATTAAGGGCTATATAAATAAACTTTGATTGATTGATTGAATTGCTGGTTTCTTCCGACCAAAAAATATAAATATATATCGGATATTTTATCGAACGCCTTATATATTGATATCGAGTATGTGTCTGCAGCGATATTTATTAATATCATATTATCGGCGCAGCTCTAGGTTAAAGCAACAAAAGTGTTCCTAAAAAAAAACAGCATATTCAAATTCTGGAGTGGCCTATCCAGTCTCCAGACCCTAATCCCCGTAGAGGATTCCCTAGATTCTAGAAGATGAAACTTTGCCAAGCGACAATCTTTGAGATTTAGACAGTGTACAAAGTAGCCAAAAATCCGTCCTGAAAGATGTGCAACCATGGTAACCAACTACAAGAAACATCTGACCTCTGTGTTTACCAACAAGGGTTTCTCCACCAAGGACTAATCAAGGTATTGCGTGGGGGTCAAGTACTTATTTCATAACCTTGATTAAATGTCGTTGACATTCTTTTACAATAAATATAATATAAGTATAAGTAAGCCTGGGCCGATAACAAATTTTGCTTGTCGATATATTGACCTACGAATTATTACCAATAAACTATATTATTAGCAACATTGTTTTGAAACCAAATTAACCACTGATGTAATAATAAAATAACCACTTATGTAATAATACATAATAATGCAAGTAAACCCTTTGAATTGCAGTACACTTGTATTACTCATTTAATATTGTAATTGAAATGTAAATTTTTAAATATCCAAGTTAAATAGAACAAACAAAATATATAAAAGGTAAAATATACTCTGTCAGTTAGACAAATGTTGCACTAAAATAAAAATTACAACCAAAACCAATAACATAGGTTCTGTTTTAAATAAACACAACCCAAACAATGAATACAATGGCTAAATAAAGTTATTGTGACCAAAATGATCTTGTTTTTTTAATATTATCGCAGTATTGTTGAATGTGCTCAAAAAGTACTTATATACACACACTAAAATATTTTATCCAAGTATTTGTTTTAAATAACTAAAATAAATAGCCGCACAATATACTTTCTTGGCAGAGGAAACCTCAAATATTGTTCTGGCTTCATAAAAGCCATATAATTGTTTTATTTATGTTTAAATATGTTTATCTTCTTCCATTTTAATTTGTAAACATTTTAGAATGTTTTTTTGTTTTTTAATAAATGCAAATTAGGTGATCACTTTGTGTCTCTTTGGCGATTTCATTTCATGTTGAACCTTTAAGATTTGGAGAGTGTACAAAGTAGACAAAAATCCCTCCTAAAATATGTGCAATCATGGTAACCAACTACAAGAAACATCTGACCTCTGTGCTTACCAACAAGGGTTTCTCCTCCAAGGACTAAGCCAGGTATTGCGTGGGGGTCAAGTACTTATTAAATGTCGTTGACATTCTGTAACAATAAATAGTCTGCTCTGTTCAAGCCTCTGTCAGGCCATTCAATGCAAATGTTGAATAAGCACATTGTTATCTCATATTCAGCGTTATTACATTAATTTCCAGGAATGGGACACCCTGACTAACCATGCTTTTATTAATATGGACCACCTGCACATCACTTACCACAGCACGACACCCTTTCTCAGTCTTTGCTATTTTTAGCAAAGGCGCCCGCGTGAAAGATACACACACTGTTGTCATGCTGCCAGAGTGGAGACTGGAGTCTTTACACACGTGTGTGTGTGTGTGTGTGGGCGCGACCCGGATCTTTGATCAGTGTAGGAATGACATTCGAACCTGGCAGAGAGACAAACTTCTCTGTGGATAACTAGTGTTGTCTATTTTTTTTTACCTAGATTGTTGTCAAAATTATCATTTGTCAAAAAATATTTTTGGTTGGTAGCATAGCCTTCTGGCATATTGGAGAAGGCTTTGTTTCTAGGGCTGCAGCAATCGATCATTTTAGTAATCGAGTGATCTATCGATTGTTCGACTGATTGAGCAATCGAATGAAACACACTTTACAACCTCAATGCATATTTGAGGGAAAATAATTTACCGTATTTTCCGGACTATAAGGCGCACTTAAAATCCTGGACAGTACGCCTTATAACCCAGTGCGCATAATGTACGGATTAATTCTGGTTTTGCCTACTGACCTCGAAGCTATTTTATTTGGTACATGGTGTAATAAGTGTGACCAGTAGATGGCAGTCACACATAAAATTAATGTGTAGACTGCACTATGATGGCAATATGACTCAAGTAAACAACACCAACATTTTATATGTTCCATTGAAAATATAGACATTACACACGGTGCTCAAAAATCTATCAAAATGTTTTAGTACGACTTTGGTAAGCTATGAAGCCGCACCGCTTGATGGATTGTACTGTGCTTCAACATACGAGTTTTATTATAGTGTGTGTATAAGGTAAGACATACAAACTGTCATTTTGTTTCTCAATATATGCAAAAGCAACTTTTCTTACCTTCTGGTACCTGTTGATCTGTATTTTGGATCTGCATAAATCCTGAAAAAATTTGCTTCTTTTTCTCTATCTTCTTGTTATGGGACATTCATCCTCCGCGATTGCCATTTCTAATATAAAGTAGTGTAAAGTTCTTACTTATATCTGTCAGTAAACTCGCCATGAAAGCGCTAAAACATACCAGTGTAGTGAGTTTACATTATTCACCCAAGGAACTTTAGTTATTAGAAAGTTCCGGTCGGACGGTTTTTCACGGGACACATTTCCGATGTTGTTGTTTCCGGATGAGGAGATGCTGCTCCGTTATTGATTTAAGTAAAGTCTGAATGTCATTAAAACAGTTAGCTCCATCTTTTCACACTTCTTCCACTACCGTCCTTGCACGCTACACCGCTACAACAAAGATGATGGGGAGAAGACGCTGCCGAAGGTGAGCCACGTAAATAAGACCGCCCACAAAACGGCGCATTCTGTAGCGACTGTCAGAAAGCGGCTTGAAGATGATCTGTAAAACATAATTCATGCAACATTTTGACCAAAGAACCACCATTACATGTTATGTAGACCACAAGGAAGTGTTTTACATTTAGAAAAAAAATAAAAATAATATGACTCCTTTAATGCGCCCTATAATCTGGTGCGCTTTATATATGAGACAAGATAAAAAAATATAGACCATTCATTGACAGTGTGCCTTATAATTCGGCGCGCCCTATGTTCCGGAAAATACGGTAAATAAAAATGTTTTCTTTTTCCCCCTAATAAATATACATCAATATTGACACAGCACTTTTGCCACATGTGGATTAATGGAAAAAAAAAAACCTCTCCCAGGTTACGACGCCCACACACCATTGCTCTATGTGCGCTCTATTGCATCAGCCGTGTGGAAACTATGTCTGCATATTTAAAGTTCCGGGCACTCTACGCAGTCCTAATTTTATAAATGTTTATTAGTTACACTCTTAAAATGATTAATCGAAGCAACAGATTACAATTCGATTTAATCGAATCAATGTTGCAGCCCTATTTGTTTCAATATTGTGTTTTGCATTAACCAGTAAACACATAACTTTCATCAGCTACTTTTGAGTAATGTAACAATGAACATGACATATCAGTTATTGTGACCCAAATTAGAATGGTTGTCATTATCACTGTATTGTTGAATGTGCTCAAAAAACTCATACACACACTGAAATAGTTTAACCAAGTTTAATTTAATATCAACAAATAAGCAGAACACACGCAATGTACTTTCCCTGATAAAATACACATTAAACATTGTTCTACTATTTGAGGTATATGTCTATTTTTGTCCGTAAATGTGTTAAAAAGTTTAATATTAAAGGCAAAACTGGTGTTATTAAAGTGGAAAACTGTAATGTGTTTTGTATTCATGTTAGCATTTAAACCAGCTAGCGATTAGAGCACTAGCTGCTTCACCAGGAAATGAGCGGTATTACCGCGAGTTGTTCAAAATGAGGTGATCATAAACATATAGATCATTAAAATATCAAAAGATAATACTAACCATTGTGAATTTTACAGCGGTTTATAACGGTAATTGGAGGTGGGAATATTTGGGCACCTCACGATTCAGGAGACACAATTGGATTAAAAATCGATTATTGATGTATCTTTAATTTATGCAGTTTTACATTTCTTTTCGTTTCCCTGAATAAACGTTAATCACTTGGAACTTTTAAAGACAGTGCATTTGTAATAAGAAACAGTCAGATGAATTCATGGAAATGTGTACAAAACTGAACATACAGTCGTGGTCAAAAGTTTACATACACTTGTAAAGAACATAATGTCACGGCTGTTTTGAGTTTCCAACAATTTCTACAACTCTTGTTTTTTTGTGATAGAGTGATTGGAGCACATATTTGTTGGTCACAAAAAACATTCAGGAAGTTTAGTTCTTTTATGAATTTATTATGGGTTTACTGAAAATGTGACAATCTGCTGGGTCAAAAGTATACATACAGCAATGTTAATATTTGGTTACATGTTTCACTGCAATAAGGCGCTTTTGGTAGCCATCCACAAGCTTCTGGCAAGCTTCTGATTGAGTTTTTGACCACTCCTCTTGACAAAATTGGTGCAGTTCAGCTAAATGTGTTGGTTTTCTGACATGGACTTGTTTCTTCAGCATTGTCCACACGTCAGGACTTTAGGAAGGCCATTCTAAAACCTTAATTTTAGCCTGATTTAGCCACTCCTTTACCACTTTTGACGTGTGTTTGGGGTCATTGTCCTGTTGGAACACCCAACTGCGCCCAAGACCCAACCTCCGGGCTGATGATTTTAGGTTGTCCTGAAGAATTTGGAGGTAATCCTCCTTTTTCACTGTCCCATGATTTTAGGTTGTCCTGAAGAATTTGGAGGTAATCCTCCTTTTTCACTGTCCCATTTACTCTCTATAAAGCACCAATTCAATTGATAGCAAAACAGGCCCCGAGCATAATACTACCACCACCATGTTTGACGGTAGGCATGGTGTTCCTGGGATTAAAGGCCTCAGTGACGTGCGGTAAGGTTGATGGCTGGTGAGGCACTGACTTCATCACAGTCAGATTTACAAACATATGAACCCTAAAGAGTATCTTATTCACCATTTGATTGGCAGCAGTTAACGGGTTATGTTTAAAAGCTCATACCAGCATTCTTCCCTGCTTGGCACTCAGCATCAAGGGTTGGAATTGGGGGTTAAATCACCAAAAATGATTCCCATGCGCGGCGCCGCTGCTGCCCACTGCTCCCCTCACCTCCCAGTGGGTGATCAAGGGGATGGGTCAAATGCAGAGGACAAATTTCATTACACCTAGTGTGTGTGTGACAATCATTGGTACTTTAACTTAACTTTAACTTTACACATACAAACTGTAGCACACAAAAAAGCACATTTAATAAAAAAAACGTTATTATGGTCTTACCTTTACTTAGAAATTAAGTCCATGCGCCGCAAGATTGAATCTATTTAAAAAAGTGTAACCGAGGGTTTATAAATGTCGCCTATACTGTATGAAACTACAAAATAACAAACACGGAGGCTCCAGTTTACACGAGGACCACTTTATTTACCTCCTTTCAAAAACCTCCGCAACGTGACATCACTTCCGCTCTTAGCGCCTTCAAAATAAGAGCTCAAGGCATATACTGTATAACAGCGCATAACAGGAACTTAACATCACAAAGAGGAAAGCCCATGAAAATAGGTTACAAAAGTTATTTAATAAGAAGCCAAAAAGTGCAAAAAACAATAATGTTCGTGTTGGAGGAGTTGTGAATTAGGTACACCTGCAGTCTGCAGGTGTATCTAATATTGTGTCCCTGCAGTCATTCACAACTCCTCCAACACCAACATTATTGTTTTTGCACTTTTTGGCTTCTTATGAAATCATTTTTTTAAATAGATTAAATCTTGCACGTGGAAAGTTTAAGTGTGGGCTTTATGTTATGATCCGCTGCCTGGATCATATTTTTGTTTACGTTTTCGAGGTACTTGTGTTTTTTGTTAGTTTTGGACTCCTTGAGTGCCTGTTTTGTACACCTGAGTTTGTTGCCATGGCTGCTTATTATTTTCACCTGCCGTGTGTGTTCCCGACGCGCACCTGTTTGTCATCACTGACATTATTATTTAAGCCTGCCTTCCCTGTCATTCTGTCTTGCTTCCTAGTTTGTTTTCACACAACAGATGACGACTTTTGTTTCCTGCTCTGAACCTGCTAGCTTCCACGCTAGACTCCTTTTTACCTTCTAGCTCCCACGCTAGCTCCTTTAGTTTTTGCCTTCCGTGCTATGAGCACGTTTTTGTTTATTCCAGTATAATTAATTTCTTAAATAAATCATTTCTTACCTGCACGCTGTGTCCGAAGCCCGAGCTGCATTCTTGGGAGAGCGAGCCCCGCATCACCATGCGCCCCGGTCGTCACACTTTAGTTGATATAACAATTCTACGGCGGGGGTGCAGGAGGCGAGCCTCAGCCAGTGCGTCTTTTGCAGCCGTTTTATGATCGCTCAGCACAAGAAATACGTTACACACATACAGTTGTTGACAAAATACACTGTACATTATATACCTCAGCTAACTAAACTATGGAAATGTATAATATAGTTCATATAGCAATACAGTCTCACTGCACAGCAGGCCAGCAGTTAGCCGAGTCATTGCGCAATCCATGTTGCGGCACTGAGTGACGTGCCTCAACTGGCTGCTGTTCACCGCACCGTCTCTTCTCAGTATTTGAACGGCAAATGTGAAAATTCAGCGATTTTGAATAAAAATAATCTAAAACTGGTGAAGTTAAATGGAAAATAACTTTATAGTATAATCACTGGATACATATAACAATTTAATTTTTTTTTTTTTCTTTTTACTTTTTTTCTCTTTCCATGATGGCAGGTGAGGCCCCGCCTCACTGAAAGGCCTCACTTTTTCTCCTATTGCTGGGTATTGTGGCCAAACAGCTCAATTTTGGTTTCATCTGAACACAGAACTTTCAGAACTCCAGAAGGTCTTATCTTGTTCCATGTGATCAGCAGCAAACTTTAGATGAGCCTTAAGGTGTCGCTTCTGGAGCAAGGGCTTCCTTCTTGCATGGTAGCCTCTCAGTCCATGACGATGCAAAACACGTTTGATTGTGGACACTGTCACTTGTGTTCCAGCAGCTTCCAATTCATTGCAGACCTGCTTTTTGGTGGTTCTTGGTTGACTCTTGATCATCCTGACCAATTTTCTCTCAGCAGCAGGTGATAGCTTGCGTTTTCTCTTTCTGATCGTGGCAGTGACAAAACTGTGCCATGCACTTTATACTTACAATTGTCTGCACAGTTGCTCTTGGGACCTTAAGCTGCTTTGAAATGGCTCCAAGTGACTTTCCTGACTTGTTCAAGTCAATGATTCATTTTTTTAGATCTGTGCTGAGTTCCTTTGACTTTCCCATTGTCGCGTTTGTAACCGAGTCTAATGACTGCATCACATGAGCCCTATTTAAATGGGCTCAGAGAAGTCAACAGGTGTTGTCAATCATAAACACTCACATTAAGTTAAGAGGCCATGCCATGAAGCTAATTTGATTTGATTGTAACTTTTCTACATCCCCAAAATTGATAATGTATGTTGCTGTACGTATGTATACTTTTGACCCAGCAGATTTGGTCACATTTTCAGTAGACCCATAATAAATTCATAAAAGAACCAAACTTCATGAATGTTTTTTTTGACAAACAAGTATGTGCTCCAATCACTCGATCACAAAAAAATAAGAGTTGTAGAAATTATTGTAAACTCAAGACAGCCATGACATTATGTTCTTTACAAGTGTATGTAAACTTTTGACCACGACTGTAAGTGCCCTAAAAAAAGGAGGCGGTCGGATCTCTCGATGAGGTGTCTCGCTGCAGTCAGACACATTTTAGAACTGTCTGCATTACTTTATTTACAATAAATGAATCGACTATCGACTATTGAAGTTTACTAATCGATTTTATAATCGTCCATGTCTGAATTGCGATGCATCTAAAACATATTATTTCCCCACCTCCGCGGTAATCGTTACATCCCTACTATGAGCCAAATTGTTTCACTTTCATTAAAAGAAGCAAGGAGATGTACGACAATGACATGTTAAGATGACAAAGCAAATGTACACACAAGTCTTTATGTATGAAAGATGTTGTACTGTAATACCACTGGTAATGTAGTACTCATAATTTAGCACTTTGTATTTAACACTATAATTACTTCTTGGTGTTGGGTTGAAGATGCCCTTTTTTGTGGAATGGAAGAAGTGAAATTGCTGTCTTCATATTTCTTTTGTTGATCCCAATCATGAGGCAATTCACATATTTGGCTTGGAACACTCGCTCATTTTCATCAAATCTAGATGCAGCTGAGCTCAATAGACTTAAGTCAGCCAGGTCAAATAAATGTGATTAATGTAACTATGCTGAGAGGCTGATTTGTATATTTCACTTCACTGATTGGGGGTCCGGTACAAGAAAACCATCTTAAATTGGGCTCCAAAACATAGTTTTATATACTCTATATAGACATTTTATATAGTAATATCACAATTTGCTGGGTAACATAATCTAGAATTATTCAGCTAAATGATCCTGGGTTTGCATGAATACTGAACTTCGTGAATAACACACCACAGAATGTCAGCATGAGACTGCACACCCTCACACTGGTGCACCACAAGGGTGTGTTCTTACCCCAATCCTCTTCTCCCTTTTTGCACCCGACTGCTACCCCAGCCAACCCACAAGATACGTTTGTCTTCATCGACCACGACGGACAAACAAACAACAAAGTACACAACCCAAAACCAGTGAAGTTGGCAGGTTATGTAAATGGTAAATAAAAACAGAATACAATGATTTGCAAATCCTTTTCAACCTATATTCAATTGAATAGACTGCAAAGACAATATACTTAACGTATGAACTGGAAAACTTAATTTTTTGAAAATATTGGCTCATTTGGAATTTGCCTGCAACATGTTTTAAAAAAGCTGGCACAAGTGGCAAAAAAGACTGAGAAAGTTGAGGAATGCTCATCAAACACTTATTTGGAACATCCCACAGGTGAACAGGCTAATTGGGAACAGGTGGGTGCCATGATTGGGTATAAAAGCAGCTTCCATGAAATGCTCAGTCCTTCACAAAAAAGGATGGGGCGAGGGTCACCACTTTATCAACAAATGCGTGAGCAAATGGTCAAACAGTTTAAGAACAACATTTCTCAACCAGCTATTGAACGGAATTGAGGGATTTCACCATCTACAATCCGTAATATTATCAAAATTTTCAGAGAAGCTGGAGAAATCATTGCAAGGCCGAAAACCAACATTGATTGCCTGTGACCTTCGATCCCTCAGGCGGTACTGCATCAAAAAGCGACATCACTGTGTAAAGGATATCGCCACATGGGCTCAGGAACACTTCAGAAAACCACTGTCAGTGACTACAGTTTGTCGCTACATCTGTAAGTGCCAGTTAAAACTCTACTATGCAAAGCGAAAGCCATTTATCAGCAACACGCAGAATATTATGCCATGATCTTACCCGTCAGGCCCACGTGGGAATAGGTTCAGAAAATCTGGACAAATCACTGCACGTAAGCGGCAATGCCCCTGACCTTGGATCCCTCAGGCGGTACTGCATCAAAAAGCGATGTCAGTGTGTAAAGGATATCCCCACATGGGCTCAGGAACACTTCAGAAAACCACTGTCAGTAACGACAGTTGGTCGCTACATCTGTAATTGCAAGTTAAAACTCTACTATGCAAATCCAAAGTCATTTATCAACAAGAGCCAGAAACGCTTCGCTGGGCCCGAGCTCATCTAAGATGGACCGATGCAAAGTGGAAAAGTGTTCTGTGGTCTGACGAGTCCACTTTTCAAATTGTTTTTGGAAACTGTGGATGTCGTGTCCTCCGGAACAAAGATGAAAAGAACCCTCCGGATTGTTCTAGGCGCAAAATTTAAAAGCCAGCATCTGTTGTGGTATGGGGGTGTATTAGTGCCCAAGGCATGGGTAACTTACACATCTGTGAAGGCACCATTAATGCTGAAAGGTACATACAGCTTTTGGAGCAACCTATGTTGCCATCCAAGGAACGCTATCATGGACGCCCCTTCTTATTTCAGCAAGACAATGCCAAGCCACGTGTTACAACAGCGTGGCTTCATAGTGAAAGAGTGCGGGTACTAGACTGGCCTGCCTGTAGTCCAGACCTGTCTCCCATTGAAAACGTGTGCCACAATACCTCAACAGAGACCCTGGACTGTTGAACAACTTAAGCTGTACATCAAGCAAGAATGGGAAAGAATTCCACCTGAGAAGCTTAAAAAATGTGTCTGCTCAGTTCCCAAATGTTTACTGAGTGTTGTTAAAAGAAAAGGCCATGTAACACAGTGGTAAAAATGCCCCTGTGACAACTTCTTTGCAATGTGTTGCTGCCGTTAAATTCTAAGGTAATGATTATTTGCAAAAAGTACACTCTTTGAAATGCAGTACACTTGCAATACTCATTTAATATTGTAATTGGAATGTATACTTTTAAATATCTAAGTTAAATAAAACAAACAATAAAATATATAGAAGGTCAAATATACTCAGTCAGTTGAAACATGTTGCACTTAAATAAAAATCACAACTAAAAGCAATAACATAGGTTCTGTCTTAAATATACACAAACAAAACAATGAATATAATGGCTAAATAAAGTTATTGTGACCAAAATGATCTTGTTTATTATTATCGCAGTATTGTTAAATGTACTCAAAGTACTTATACACACACTAAAATCTTTTATCCAAGTATTTTGTTTTAAATAACTAAAATAAATAGCTGCACAATATACTTTCTTGGCAGAAGAAACCTCAAATATTGTTCTGACTTCATAAGACCAAAAATATTTTTTTGATTTATGTTTAAAGATGTTTATCTTCTTCCATTTTAATTTGTAAACATTTTAGAATGTTTTTTTTTTTAAATAAATGCAAATTAGGTGATCACTTTGTGTCTCTTCGGCGAGTTCATTTCCAGTCGAACACACTTCCCGTCTGTTTCAACTTGACATTGTAGAGCAGGGGTCCCCAAACTTTATGACTCGGGGACCGCATTGGGTTAAAAAAATTTGGCATATATATATATTCAGAGCGCGATGATGTTACGTTATCGATGGGAAAATGCATTTTCAGACAATTTGATTTGCCTGAGCGGCTAGGAGACACCGTGAGTAACAAGCGGTAGAAAATGGATTAGAAAGGACAGATTTGATAAAAATAAAAAAAATCGATATATATTTTTTTAACTTCGGACTTCCCGCGGGCCGGATTTTGGACGCTGGTGGGCCGGATCCGGCCCATGGGCCGTAGTTTTCGGACCCTTGCTATAGAGTTTATATCGATCACTTTGTTCAAAGACAGCAGTCTTTGTGTTCTATATGAATACTGTATCTTAGTTGTTTGAACAGTAATGTGTTTATACAAGATTAGATTGGGATAGGACGTTTCTTAATGGAGAAATACGTTAATGTCTCTTTTTTTCATGTTAGTATTTAAGCTAGCCAGCAAGCAAAACGCTAGTCGGTCCATAATAAATAACTGTCTGGAGTTTTACAGCAGTCATCATTACTACCGTTTATACGCATGTAGTGCAAACGCCTTGAGCCGCTGAAACCGATGCAAACTGACTGTTTTTGCAGCCCGTAACAATGCACGAGACTGGCAAAGTTATCGAGTTGATTTTCATTTATCGTTCGATTAATTGACTTATCGAATATCGGCCCGGGTCAACATTGAAGAGTCCTTTTTGGGAGGTGTGTGTCAGGCATTCTGACAAAGTAACTAGCCCACCTGACCTGGGATTGTTTGAGCTGAGTCTGAGTCAGTATCAGGGATTTTGTCAGGCCACGTGATTTTCGGCAGCTTTTTGAGGAAATTTAGATGCAAGTAATGGAGCTCTCTGGAATGATGTTGGTGGACTGACCATGTCTCACATATAGAACTGTGCAAGTTCCTTGGCGACCTTCAGTTTTGTGGACAGCCGAATGGCTCATCTTTCCCAGACTGCATCACAAAGTCGTCTGAAGGTTGTGGTGGCCTTGGCAATGCGTGAGGTGACGGAAAATGTTTGCAGACCTGGAAAGTGTGCTGCCAAGGTTACTAGTCATTGGCCTAAAGGGTTTCCTGACTAACAGTGATAGGAGGGACCACATAGGTTTTCTGTAGTTTGCTGCCGACACCACCAATGTCATACTGATAACCAGGTCCGGGACTAACCTGGACTTAAATACATCAGAAAACAAAGAAGAAACTGGCCAATAATTTTAGAGATTCCATTGCGCATTGTGATATAGTTTATTGGTATATAGTTTATTAGTTGGTCAGTTCAGTCTTCGCTGTCTGTTGCGCCCTACAGAGTGTTAACACTCTAAGTATTGTACTTATTACACCCCAGCTGTTTTATTGTAATTTGCATCTTCGTTGTAGTTTTCATTAATGAATTTAAAGGTTTTGAAATCGCCATGTAAAATCATTGGTAGTTTTCAGTACCACATAAGCCTTAGCATCAAGCTAGCACATTTTTAAATTACTCCCCAGAAGAAGAAAATATTTTGTGCCCCCCACTCTCCACCGTGACTATAAATAGTATAATTTGTCTAAAAACCTTGTCATAAGTATACCTCTGCATAACTTTGTAAGTTTAAGAACATTAAAGGAAACAACACATCGGCCTTTCCTCGTCTCCCACCGAAGCTAAGTGCTCCATACGCTTTGCCATATTCTCGTATGAAAATACAAAAAAAAAGCATGTTCCCCCCCCATTATTTAAGAAGGACTGCTTTAAACTTACACTATAAACATCCAGTGTAACAAATGTGAAACAATAATGTTCAAGTTTGTGAATTTTAACTTAAGAGAAACAGTGTCCTCTGTAGTGGACATCCTATATCATTTTGGAAAATGCTGATTCCCAGAAAATTAGTCTGACTATTTCATGTTTAATAATGTAAACACCTCACAAATTGATGTTTGGCTTCCTTGGCATCAAATATATTTTCCGGGTGATGGTTTACCAAGTAGCTTCTCGTATTACGTGCAGTGTCACCAAACTTTTTTGTCCGCGCTGCCGCCTGGCACATTTCCTACTTAAAACATGGATAACAAATCCACTTCAACCATTCAATGTTTTTGGAAAAAAAAGTGGATTAGAACATCACAACTTCTGACCGGCTTTACAGTACGTGTCATCTAGGACAGTGGTTCTCAAATGGGGGTACGCGTACCCCTGGGGGTACTTGAAGGTATGCCAAGGGGTACGTGAGATTTTTTTTTTTAAGTATTCTAAAAATAGCAACAATTCAAAAATCCTTCATAAATATAAATAAAAACCTATCTTTTTTTCCAAATAGTTCAAGAAAGACCACTACAAATGAGCAAAATTTTGCACTGTTATACAATTTAATAAATCAGAAACTGATGACATAGTGCTGTATTTTACTTCTTTATCTCTTTTTTCAACCAAAAATGCTTTGCTCTGATTAGGGGGTACTTGAATTAAAAACATTTTCACAGGGGGTACATCACTGAAAAAAGGTCGAGAACCACTGGTCTAGGAAACACTCCAAAGAAGGCCGCGACTTTGCCTTGCAGTATGCAGACCAAACCCAGCAGGCAGAAGACATTGATACAACATTGATTATTACATGTTCTTTAAAACTGACTTTGAAACAATGTTGCAAAATAGTTGTATTTGTAAAATCGGACAGCATGGGTGTCTAATGTTGGATCCACGTTGTTGGTTGGGAAATTATGGAATTTCAATGGTCAACTCAATGTCACGACTTGACATTGATTAAACGTTGTCAAAAAGCATGTTGTTTCAACGTTGTATTTGTATTGTAGAATGACCAAATTTCAATGGTCAACTCAATGTTAGAACCCGTGGCATGGCGCGGTTGGGAGAGAGGCAATGCCAGCAATCTGAGGGTTCCTGGTTCGATCCCCAGCTTCTACCAACCTAGTCATGTCTGTTGTGTCCTTGAGCGAGACACTTCACCCTTGCTCCTGATGGGTCGTGGTTAGGGCCTTGCATGGCAGCTCCCGCCATCAGTGTGTGAATGGGTGATTGTGGAAATAGTGTCAAAGCGCTTTGAGTGCCTTGAAGGTAGAAAACCGCTATACAAGTATTGTACTTATTGTACAATGCCGCCCCATTTACTTTGGGGCGGCATAGCTCAGTTGGTACAGCGGCCGTGCCAGCAACTTGAAAGTTGCAGGTTTGATCCCCGCCTGCCATTCTATCACTGCCGATGTGTCCTTGGGCAAGACACTTTACCCACCTGCTCCCAGTACCACCCACACTGGTTTACATGTAACTTAGATATTGGGTTTCACTATGTAAAGCGCTTTGAGTCACTAGAGAAAAGCGCTATATAAATATAATTCACAATTCACACAACCCAACATTGATTAAACGTTGTCAAAAAGCATGTTGTTCCAACGTTATGTTTGAGTTGCTCAACGGCAGAACCAAATTCAACAAGTTCTCTACGTTGTTTCAATGTTTTGTGCCTGCTGGTAAGAGGCTGTGCTTTTGCCAGGGTTTGTTTGTCTGTCTGTTGGCAAAATACCTCAAAACATTTTGGATAGATTTGAATTATTTTCGGGTCTCCCTATGTCTAGCATTAAAAAATTACAGTTGGTACAAAATGCGGCTGCTAGACTTTTGACAAGAACAAGAAAGTTTGATCATATTACGCCTATACTGGCTCACCTGCACTGGCTTCCTGTGTACTTAAGATGTGACTTTAAGGTTTTACTACTTACGTATAAAATACTACACGGTCTAGCTCCGTCCTATCTTGTCGATTGCATTGTACCATATGTCCCGGCAAGAAATCTGCGTTCAAAGAACTCCGGCTTATTAGTGATTCCCAGAGCCCAAAAAAAGTCTGCGGGCTATAGAGCGTTTTCTATTCGGGCTCCAGTACTATGGAATGCCCTCCCGGTAACAATTAGAGATGCTACCTCAGTAGAAGCATTTAAGTCCCATCTTAAAACTCATTTGTATACTCTAGCCTTTAAATAGACCCCCCTGTTAGACCAGTTGATCTGCCGTTTCTTTTCTTTTCTCCTCTGCTCCCCTTTTCCTTGAGGGGGGGGGGGGGCACAGGTCCGGTGGCCATGGATGAAGTGCTGGCTGTCCAGAGTCGGGACCCGGGGTGGACCGCTCGCCTGTGCATCGGCTGGGAACATCTCTGCGCTGCTGACCCGTCTCCGCTCGGGATGGTGTCCTGCTGGCCCCACTATGGACTGGACTCTTACTATTATGTTGGATCCACTATGGACTGGACTCTCACAATATTATGTCAGACCCACTCGACATCCATTGCTTTCGGTCTCCCCTAGAGGGGGGGGGGGGTTACCCACATATGCGGTCCTCTCCAAGGTTTCTCATAGTCATTCACATCGACGTCCCACTGGGGTGAGTTTTTCCTTGCCCGTATGTGGGCTTTGTACCGAGGATGTCGTTGTGGCTTGTGCAGCCCTTTGAGACACTTGTGATTTAGGGCTATATAAATAAAGATTGATTGATTGAGATTGAATGAAAACTTCAGGAAATATCTGAAAAATACAATCCTTTCTCTCTCCTTCACGACCTCCCACACACGGACTTCGCACACTCACACTATGCAAGGAATATGTAGAGATAGTTCACTTCCAGACTGGCCATTTCAAAAGTGCCAGCAAAAAATTACCCTGAGCAAGTTTTTATTTCACTGTAGATTTGTCTCGATATCAATATTTTGGTACCGGTACCAAAATGTATTTTGATACTTTTCAATACTTTTCAGTACTGTTCTAAATAAAAGTGACCACAAAAATGGCATTATTGGCTTTATTTTAACAAAAAATCTTAAAGCAATTTTGTCCTTAAATAAAATAGTGAACATACAAGACAACTTGTCTTTTAGTAGTAAGTAAACAAACAACGACTCCTAATTTAGTCTGCTGATGTATGCAGTAACATATTGTGTCATTTATCATTCTATTATTTTTTCAACATTATAAGGGAAAAACTGTAAAAATGTATTATTAATCTACTTGTTCATTTACTGTTAATATCTGATTATTTTCTGTTTTAACACGTTCTATCTACACTTCTGTTATAATGTAATAATCACTTATTCTTCTGTTGTTTGATACTTTACATTAGTTTTGGATGATACCACACATTTAGGAATCGATCCGATACCCAGTAGTTACAGGGTCATACAGCACATTTTTAAGGTCCTCATCTGTCCAGGGACCTATTTACTGAGATTATAAACATAATATGAATTTAAAAAAAAAGGAAAAAAGATTTAGTGATGATAAAAAAATATTAATGTACCGTATTTTCCGCACTATAAGGCGCACCGGATTATTAGCCGCACCTTCAATGAATTACATATTTCATAACTTTGTCCACCAATAAGCCGCCCCGGACTATAAGCCGCGCCTACGCTGCGCTAAAGGGAATGTCAAAAAAACAGTCAGATAGGTCAGTCAAACTTTAATAATATATTAAAAACCAGCGTTCTAACAACTCTGTTCACTCCCAAAATGTACGCAAATGTGCAATCACAAACATAGTAAAATTCAAAATAGTGCAGAGCAATAGCAACATAATGTTGCTCGAACGTTAATGTCACAACACACAAAATAAACATAGCGCTCACTTTCTGAAGTTATTCTTCATTCGTAAATCCTTCGTCTTCGGTGTCCGAAGTGAAAAGTTGGGCAAATTTACGATCCACTGGCAGATGTTGGCGTCGTCTGGCGCTGCCTCCTCGTCTTAGTGAAGGTGTGTTCGCCTTCTGTCTTCCATTGTTCCCACGCAGTTAGCAGTCTAGCTTCGAATGCCCTGTTGACACCAATATCTAGCGGCTGGAGGTCTTTTGTCAATCCACCCGGAATGACGGCGAGTATAGAATTAAGCGCGTAAGCGTGTCTCTCAATGTGCTGTTATGAGCTAGCAAATATAACAACTACACTACCCAGCATGTAACGATAGTTACGAGCATGCGCGGTAGCCCTGAGAAGTTCCCACGCAGTTAGCAGTCTAGCTTCGAATGCCCTGTTGACACCAATATCTAGCGGCTGGAGGTCTTTTGTCAATCCACCCGGAATGACGGCGAGTATTGAATTAAGCGCGTAAGCGTGTCTCTCAATGTGCTGTTATGAGCTAGCAAATATAACAACTACACTACCCAGCATGTAACGATAGTTACGAGCATGCGCGGTAGCCCTGAGAAGTTCCCACGCAGTTAGCAGTCTAGCTTCGAATGCCCTGTTGACACCAATATCTAGCGGCTGGAGGTCTTTTGTCAATCCACCCGGAATGACGGCGAGTATTGAATTAAGCGCGTAAGCGTGTCTCTCAATGTGCTGTTATGAGCTAGCAAATATAACAACTACACTACCCAGCATGTAACGATAGTTACGAGCATGCGTGGTAGCCCTGAGAAGCGTTGTTGTATGCTGGCAGTTAGAATGTGGTTATGAGCACGCTGTGAGTAAACGTTGAGAACTCAGTTAACACGCCTCGTCTGCATTATTTATAATTAGACAGACAACACACTTAATAGGAGCCATTTTGGGGTCTTTACATAAACACACAAATGGAAATGAAACGTCACATATCCCAGCATGCACCGCGCGCTTCTTCTACGGGGAAAAAAGATGGCGGCTGTTTACCGTAGTTGCGAGACCTAAACTTTATGAAAATGAATCTTAATATTTATCCATATATAAAGCGCACCGGGTTATAAGGCGCACTGTCAGCTTTTGAGAAAGTTTGTGGTTTTTAGGTGCGCCTTATAGTGCGGAAAATACGGTAATCATAATAGTATCGACTAGATACGCTCTTGTACCTAGTATCATTACAGTGAATGTCAGGTATAGGTCCACCCATGGCATTTGTTTACATTCAGGGGTGCTAGCTTGTTGTTAGCGGTGACGCCGGTGAGCTATTGTATCCTCCTACAGTGTGTAGTGAAGCATGTTTAGCTATTCCTCGTCCTGCAGTGATAATGGTACTTGTAAAAAAACGTACTTTATTTGTCGCCATGGAGGCCAGGATTAGTGATTTAGAAGTAGCTAAAACACTGACGACTGCTAATGGATGTTAGCTGCTAGCTAGCTAGCCATGTCTTAAAGCACCTCTTCCTGAAGGCGTTTCAGTGTTATAACTTCACCTTTATCTTTATTTTTTAGGCCAAAATGCGGCCATTCTCCTTTTTCTGTCTACACACTGTGTCTGCTTGTAAGTACTCTGTGTGTGTGCGCTGCCGAACATGCTCCTCTGCTCGTAAAATCAGAACTGTCATGACGTACCGTCATGCCCTTTAAAAAAATAAATAAATGGGGAACCGGTACTTTTCAAACAGAGTATAGTACCGTTTTTGATTAATTAGTACTGTGATATTATACCAGTACCGACCGGTATACCGTACAATCTTATAATATTTTGATGATTTTGACAGCAAAATACCGTTGCAGCCCTAGTAAGTACTCCTTACTGCTCATACGACTCATTCTCTTGTTTATTCCCCTTCCTGCTGGAAAAAGACACCGGACACTAAAAGCTAAAACAAACAGACTGAACCACAGCGTCTTCTTCCAAGCAGAGAAATGCATCACCCCATTACCTCACCAATACCCCAGGGCCTTATCATCCATTCATTAGACTATTTCACGCACTGCCTGGCCAAAAGGAAGGTCACACACACTTTAATATTCCGATATATCGCCTTTGGCATTCGCTGTTATGTTTCCACAAGCTTTATTTATTTATTTGTGTCCACAGATGCTTTAGTTTCTAAGATCTTGTATTGGTCATTGGGAAGCTCTTACCTGTTTGCTTATTTGAATTCAGGGGGTGTCCTTTTTTGGCCAGGCAGTGTACCGTATGTCAGGACTCTTCTCAGAGGGATGATTTCATGCTGTGAAAGGATGACAACCATTCATCAATATGGACTTTATGCCATGGGAGACGCAGTATACAATTCATGGGTGGAATCATTGGCGTTGTTAGGCCTATTTTAGGGGGACTCAAGCCCCCCTGAAATATTCTTAAGCCCCCCTAAATAATTTGGTGTTATATATATATATATTTTTTATTTTTTTATTTTATTTTTTTACAAATACATGCCGACATATTCATTATAAAGTGGCCCGAATATGAGTTTAAATAAATAAGCATATAACCCAGGGGTCGGGAACCTTTTTAACTGAGAGAGCCATGAAAGCCAAATATTCTAAAAATGTATTTCCGTGAGAGCCATATCATATTTTTTAACACTGAACACAACTAAATGCGTGCATTTTTAAGTAAGACCAACATTTTTAGGGTATAATAGGTCTCTTATTCTTTTTAATCAATCAATCAATCAATCAATGTTTATTTATATAGCCCTAAATCACAAGTGTCTCAAAGGGCTGCACACGCCACAACGACATCCGCGGTACAAAGCCCACAAAAAGGCAAGGAAAAACTCACCCCAGTGGGACGTCTATGTGAATGACTATGAGAAACCTTGGAGAGGACTGCATATGTGGGTAACCCCCCCACCCCCTCTAGGGGAGACCGAATGCAATGGATGTCGAGTGGGTCTGACATAATATTGTGAGAGTCCAGTAAGAGTCCAGTCTATAGTGGGGCCAGCAGGAAACAATCCCGAGCAGAGACGGGTCAGCAGCGCAGAGATGTTCCCAACCGATGCACATAATAACATTGTTATTCTGAAGCTAGCCAATAATAAATAACATCTTCTTACCATTAATGCCACTTCTTGAACAGGTGCGGTAGAAAACGGATGGGTGGATTAAAATGCATGAGAAGGTTTTATATTTTGAACGTTATTTTTAACACTGTGATTACCAGCGGAATTATTCATTACTTATCGTGTTAAGCAATGTCAGCTAAGATTTACCTGAGAGCCAGATGCAGTCGTCAAAAGAGCCACATCTGGCTCGAGAGCCATAGGTTCCCTACGACTGATATAACCTGTCATTATTCACTCAGTTTCCCCTCACTTCATAGCGTAGCTGTCTTCCAAAAAGCTAAGATAAGAACAAGCTTGAAAAGTAGATGTGTTTTTGTCAGGGGGGTTCAACTGTGGAACAGCTTGGATGATTCCTTAAAATGTTCCAGTTCCATTCGCACATTTAAAAAACACTTTAAGACCAATGTCTTGAAAAAATATATCACTCTTGAATCAACACAGTAGTTAATACTATGATCAATGTTAATTAAAATTAGGGATGTCCGATAATGGCTTTTTGCCGATATCCGATATCCCGATATTGTCCAGCTCTTTAATTACCGATACCGATATCAACCGATACCGATATCAACCGATATATGCAGTCGTGGAATTAACACATTATTATGCCTAATTTGGACAACCAGGTATGGTGAAGATAAGGTACTTTTTAAAAAATAAAATAAGATAAATAAATTAAAAACATTTTCTTGAATAAAAAAGAAAGTAAAACAATATAAAAACAGTTACATAGAAACGAGTAATTAATGAAAATGAGTAAAATTAACTGTTAAAGGTTAGTACTATTAGTGGACCAGCAGCATGCACAATCCTGTGTGCTTACGGACTGTATCCCTTGCAGACTGTATTGATATATATTGATACATAATGTAGGAACCAGAATATTAATAACAGAAAGAAACAACCCTTTTGTGTGAATGAGTGTGAATGGGTGTAAATGGGGGAGGGAGGTTTTTGGAGTTGGTGCACTAATTGTAAGTGTATCTTGTGTTTTTTATGTTGATTTAATAAAAAACAAAAAAAACAAAAAAAACGATACTGATAATAAAAAAAACGATACCGAAAATTTCCGATATTTCATTTTAACGCATTTATCGGCATTTATCGACATCTCTAATTAAAATACTAAATGTGGGATATAAATAATAATGGAAGTATAATTGTTTGTATATAGTATATGAAATGGTACAAAGGTTTAACACGTGTACAAGGATATTTCACATGCCATCCATCCATCCATCCATCCATCTTCTTCCGCTTATCCGAGGTCGGGTCGCGGAGGAAGCAGCCTAAGCAGGGAAGCCCAGACTTCCCTCTCCCCAGTCCAGCTCCTCCCGGGGGATCCCGAGGCGTTCCCAGGCCAGCCGGGAGACATAGTCTTCCCAACGTGTCCTGGGTCTTCCCCGTGGCCTCCTACCGGTCGGACGTGCCCGAAATACCTCCCGAGGGAGGCGTTCGGGTGGCATCCTGACCAGATGCCCGAACCACCTCATCTGGCTCCTCTCGATGTGGAGGAGCAGCGGCTTTACTTTGAGCTCCCCCCGGATGACAGAGCTTCTCACCCTATCTCTAAGGGAGAGCCCCGCCACCCGGTGGAGGAAACTCATTTCGGCCGCTTGTACCCGTGATCTTGTCCTTTCGGTCATGACCCAAAGCTCATGACCATAGGTGAGGATGGGAACGTAGATCGACCGGTAAATCGAGAGCTTTGCCTTCTGGCTCAGCTCCTTCTTCACCACAACGGATCGATACAGCGTCCGCATTACTGAAGACGCCGCACCGATCCGCCTGTCGATCTCACGATCCACTCTTCCCTCACTCGTGAACAAGACTCTGAGGTACTTGAACTCCTCCACTTGGGGTAAGATCTCCTCCCCAACCCGGAGATGGCACTCCACCCTTTTCCGGGCGAGAACCATGGACTCGGATTTGGAGGTGCTGATTCCCATCCCAGTCGCTTCACACTCTGCTGCGAACCGATCCAGTGAGAGCTGAAGATCTTGGCCAGATGAAGCCATCAGGACCACATCATCTGCAAAAAGCAGAGACCTAATCCTGCAGCCACCAAACCAGATCCCCTCAACGCCCTGACTGCGCCTAGAAATTCTGTCTGTAAAGGTTATGAACAGAATCGGTGACAAAGGGCAGCCCTGGTGGAGTCCAACTCTCACTGCAAACCGGTCCGACTTACTGCCGGCAATGCGGACCAAGCTCTGACACTGATTATACAGGGAGCGAACCGCCACAATAAGACAGTCCGTTACCCCATACTCTCTGAGCACTCCCCACAGGACACGGTCGAATGCCTTCTCCAAGTCCACAAAGCACATGTAGACTGGTTGAGCAAACTCCTATGCACCCTCAAGGACCCTGCCGAGAGTATAGAGCTGGTCCACAGTTCCACGACTAGGACGAAAACCACACTGTTCCTCCTGAATCCGAGGTTCGACTATCCGGCGTAGCCTCCTTTCCAGTACACCTGAATAGACCTTACCGTGAAGGCTGAGGAGTGTGATCCCACGATAGTTGGAACACACCCTCCGGTTCCCCTTCTTAAAGAGAAGAACCACCACCCCGGTCTGCCAATCCAGAGGTACCGCCCCCGATGTCCACGCGATGTTGCAGAGTCTTGTCAACCAAGACAGCCCCACAACATCCAGAGCCCTAAGGAACTCCGGGCGGGTCTCATCCACCCCCGGGGCCTTGCCACCGAGGAGCTTTTTAACTACCTCGGCAACCTCAGCCCCAGAAATAGGAGAGCCCACCACAGATTCCCCAGGCCCTGCTTCCTCATAGGAAGACGTGCTGGTAGGATTGAGGAGGTCTTATAAGTATTCCCTCCACCGATCCACAACATCCGCAGTCGAGGTCAGCAGAACACCATCCTCACCATACACGGTGTTGACATTGCACTGCTTCCCCTTCCTGAGGCGGAGGATGGTGGTCCAGAATCGCTTCGAAGCCGTCCGGAAGTCGTTTTCCATGGCTTCCCCGAACTCCTCCCATGTCCGAGTTTTTGCCTCCGCGACCGCTGAAGCCGCACATCGCTTGGCCTGTCGGTACCTGTCTGCTGCCTCCGGAGTCCTATGAGCCAAAAGAGCCCGATAGGACTCTTTCTTCAGCTTGACGGCATCCCTTACCGGGTTCTAGGATTACCACCACGACAGGCACCAACCACCTTGCGGCCACAGCTCCAATCGTCCGCCTCGACAATAGAGGCACGGAACATCGTCCACTCGGACTCAATGTCTAGTGCTTCCCTCGTGACATGTTCAAAGTTCTTCCGGAGGTGGGAATTGAAACTCTCTCTGACAGGAGACTCTGCCAGGCGTTCCCAGCAAACCCTCACAATGCGTTTGGGCCTGCCAGGTCTGTCCGGCATCCTCCCCCACCATCGCAGCCAACTCACCACCAGGTGGTGATCGGTAGAAAGCTCCGCCCCTCTCTTCACCCGAGTGTCCAAAACATGAGACCGCAAATCCGATGACACAACTACAAAGTCGATCATGGAACCTAGGGTGTCCTGGTGCCAAGTGCACATATGGACACCCTTATGTTTGAACATGGTGTTTGTTATTGACAATCCGTGACGAGCACAAAAGTCCAATAACAAAACACCACTCGGGTTCAGATCCGGGCGGCCATTCTTCCCAATCACGCCTCTCCAGGTTTCACTGTCGTTGCCAACATGAGCGTTGAAGTCCCCCAGTAGAACGAGGGAATCACCCGGGGGAGCACTCTCCAGTACTCCCTCGAGTGAATCCAAAAAGGGTGGGTAATCTGAACTGCCGTTTGGCGCGTAAGCGCAAACAACAGTCAGGACCCGTCCCCCCACCCGAAGGCGGAGGGAGGCTACCCTCTCGTCACCGGGTTGAACTCCAACGTGCAGGCTTTGAGCCGGGGGGCAACAAGAATTTCCACCCCAGCCCGTCGCCTCTCACTGCCGGCAACGCCAGAGTGGAAGAGAGTCCAGCCCCTCTCAAGAGAACTGGTTCCAGAGCCCTTGCTGTGCGTCGAAGTGAGTCCGACTATATCTAGCCGGAACTTCTCCACCTCACGCACTAGCTCAGGCTCCTTACCCCCCAGCGAGGTGACGTTCCACGTCCCAAGAGCTAGCTTATGTAGCCGAGGATTGGACCGCCAAGTGCCCTGCCTTCGGCTTCCGCCCAGCTCACACTGCACCCGACCTCTATGGCCCCTGCTATGGATGGTGAGCCCATTGGAGGGGGGACCCACGTTGCCTCTTCGGGCTGTGCCCGGCCGGGCCCCATGGGGACAGGCCCGGCCACCAGGCGCTCGCCATCGTGCCCCACCTCCGGGCCTGGCTCCAGAGGGGGGCCCCGGTGACCCGCATCCGGGCGAGGGAAATCTGGGTTCCTTGTTCGTGTTCTTCATAGAAGTCTTCGAGCCTTTACTGTGTATACAATTGAACTGTGTTTATGTTGTGTATAATGTGTATTTATAATATGTTGTACAAAGGACATTTAATAATTTTCGGAAGTTCATCTTGTACTTGACATTGTTTATAGGGTTAGGCGCAATAAGTGTTCAACTTCAGCCTAAACCCTTTTGGTCTGCAACATTTTCATTTTCAATCTATGAATGTACAACTGTTTCTTTATTTTGTTGACGATTGACCAAAGAATAATAAACTATATAAACTATATAAATCACCAAAAATGATTCCGGGCGCGACACCGCTGCTGCCCACTGCTCCCCTCACCTCCCAGGGGGTGAACAAGGGGATGGGTCAAATGCAGAGGATAAATTTCACCACACCTAGTGTGTGTGTGACAATCATTGGTACTTTAAGGTAGAGAGCCCCTTTAGTGTGTCGGTATCCAATCCATTCGACTTGTTCATATAGAAAATGCCCACATCACTCAAAATCCAGTCCGCATTTTCTCTGCGACCTTGCTTGCGGTCCTTGGACTTGTTCATATAGAAAATGCCCACATCACTCTTGTAGAATCTATAAAGTAATATACATTAGCCTAATGTTAAAATAATGAAAAAAACATAATTCAATATATTTGTTTTATTGTATTGTTACATTAATAGCTGTTTATTATAGGATGGCTTGTTAAACATTTCATAGGATTTTCAGAGGGAGGAAAAACCAAGACATTTAATATAAAATGTAAAATGAAGGAAAACAATGGTTAAAAGCCATCGGCCCGGGGAGCATTTCATTTTGTCCCGTGCATTTAAAAAAAAAATAATAATAACAATGAATAATTTCTAAGTCTTTGTTAGCCGTTTGTGAAGTTTTGTGCTTGTGCGCTACGTTTGCTCGCGTCCTGTGCATCTCCTGGGGGCTAAGCCCCCCCTATCTTTAAAAGCTATTGACGCCCCTGGGTGGAATATAGCCAAGGCGATATTTGGGGAACTGCACTTTTTTTAAAAATTTTGCCTATCGTTCACAATCATTATGAAGGACATGACAGACATTGAGGTATTGTGTGGCAGAACGATCACTGTGGATCGACTACTACCAGTCCAAATTAGTCGGAATCACCTCAATGCTAACAAGGGAAAATTACACTTCAACGACGTTGACTTTGACTTTAGGATTGTTTGTTTGCATCAAAACAGTTTTTTTTTTTCACTACCATAGGGCGAAACCATCCTTAACCAGGTACACCCTCCTGGTTTTTGGAGTATAAGTATCTGACCAATGTAAGTCTATGACTAAATCTGACCAATCTAATTCTATGACTAAATCTGACCAATCTAAGTCTAAGACTAGATGTGACCCATCTAAGTCTAAGTCTAGACGTGACCAATCTAAGTCTAGATGTGACCGGTCTTAGACTAGATGTGACCAATCTAAGTCTAAGTTTAGATATGACCAGTCTAAGTCTAAAGACTAGACGTGACCAATCTCAGTCTAAGACTAGATGTGACCAATCTAAGTCTAACACTAGATGTGACCAATCTAAGTCTAAGACCAAATGTGACCAATCTAAGTCTAAGACGAGATGTGACCAATGTAAGTCTAAGACTAGATGTGACCAATGTAAGTCTAAGACGAGATGTGACCAATCTAAGTCTAAGACTAGATGTGACCGGTCTAAGACTAAATGTGACCAGTCTAAGACTAGATGTAACCAATCCAAATCTAAGACTAGATGTGACCAGTCTAAGACTAGATGTGACCGGTCTAAGACTAGATGTAACCAATCTAAATCTAAGACTAGATGTGACCAATCATTCTGTGAAAGGATGACAACCATTCATCAATATGGACTTTATGCCATGGGAGATGCAGTATACAATTCATGGGTGGAATATAGCCAAGGCGACATTTGTCACATGACACCCCATAAGCGAGTGTGTGTCATTTTAGTGAAGTATTGTGTTTTTTGCACATACTCAGTGTTTGGGGTCGTTAACATGCTGGGCCAGCAAATGAGCGCCTGTGTTGACCTGTTCCTGACAGTTGTGTTGCGTTTCTGAAATCAAGCTGTCATCGAGTCATTTCTTTGGCTGACAGCTTGGCTTGACTGTTGTCTGCAGCCCTCCATGCTCCTTGTCTTTTGGTTTCCTCTGCACGACCGTCAGTGTTGATACACACACTGTACATTGCAGGCTGCCCTAGTGTTTATTCTCAGACATGTCACTTCAGTGTTAAGATTTTTATGACGTGCCAAATGTAAAAAAAATCAGTCACACTTTTCTTTTTTTTTTTTTTTTTTTTTTTTTTTTTTCTTTTTTTTCTTTTCTTTTTTTTTTTTTTATGTCCTGTCCAGCTTCTCAGGCAAATCATATAGTTGATGTAGATGCCCATGTCGGCTGTTCAGATTTACTTTACAAAAGAGAAGTGTAGGATACTTCTCTTGTTGCCTTATTTGTATTTGACTTTATTAAATGTATTTATATTATCATTTAGTGCAGCCGGGCCGGAGCAGGAGGGGATAGAAAGAGAAAAAAAAAAGAAGACAGAGGGGGAAATTGTGGGGACAAGAGGGGGATTAGACAGAGAGACAAAAACAACAACAGCAAACAACAACAACAACAACAATAGAGCAACATCAGCAAATATGACATGTACAAATATGATGGTAAAAGTAATAGCAAATAAGCAGTTAGCGAAAAAAAAAAAATAATACAGAAATGACAATGAGCATTATTACACTACAAATGGATCAATACAAATACCAATAGAAATAGCGCTATTGATAATGAACAATACCAATAATTTACCTTTATTATCAACAATACAGTTGTTTAAATGCAACAATACATATACGTAATGATAACTTGAGATACGAAAGAATGCAGAAAAATGGAGGGGGAGAAAGAGAAGCAACCTACATTAACCTTGTAGATTGTTATAGTCACAATAGGTTAAGCTTTGTCAGTGTGCCATGTGTTACACCCAGTTTACCCTAGGGCAACAACGTTAATATATGTTTGATGAAACGTGATTATGTGCATGAGTGTAAGTATGCATATGTACTTGTATATGTACAGAATGTGTATATGTGTTTGTACAGTGAATGTATATGTACAGTATGTGTATGTGTATGTTTGTATATTGAATGTGCGTGTGGATGTACGAACATTAGGTAGGTAAATATGTACTGTATTTGTGTATGTATGTGGGAGCGTAGGTACCTATGTACGTATGTGAGCATATGTGAATTTGCATGTACAATACATTCGACTCCCAGAGTGCGTGGGAGCCAGAGCACGGCCCCATCACCCCCGAGAGCCCAACCCACAAACAGGAGGCGTGGTGCCCAGGGAACCAGGGACCACCGCCCCCACGCAGCCAAGCCGGCCAGCGACAGGAACCCCAGAGCCCGACCCACCGTACCGCCCACAAGGGCCAGCAGCAGGCCGCAGACAGACGCACCCGGCAGAGGACAGGGCACGAGAAAAGCAGGGGACAGCCAGACCCCAAGCCAGCGAGAGACCACACCCCACACGGGCAGAAAGGCGAGACGCCCCGCCCGAGGGACCCAGAGACTCCCCGCAACCGGACGGGAAGACCGCCCCCGCCCCACCGGCAACCGGGCCCCCACGAGCCCACCCCCCACCCCCGGAGAGCGCGGCGAGGCCAGCCCCCGGCCACCCCACCCAAACCGGCCGCCGCAGGACCACCCAGGCACAGGGCCACGGGAACCACCCACCCCACCCGCAGGGACCCCAACGATGGAGATGGAACAACCAGCAACCGCCCCGCCGAGCCCCCCCCCTGAGGGAGGGGAAAAATTAAAAAATAATATTAATAAAATATATTTAAAAAAATAAATAAATAAATAAATAAATTAATTAATTAATTAAAATAAAAAAAAGAATTAAAAGAAGATCACAGACATGCTGACAAACAAGGTCACTACCCCAGCAACTGGCCGACTCGCAGCACCTTGGAATACCTTGCAGCACCAAGCTACCACAATAGACGCAGGGACTAGGCCCAACAGGCCCCAACCAAGACGGGCACCCGGAAGGGATGGACAGCGGGACCCAGGAGCTCCAGACACGCAGTTCGGATGCAGTAGCCTGAGGCGTCGACCCCCGTCTGACAGGCAGGCCCAGAGCGTACCCCCAGAAATATACATACATACATACATACACACATACACATACACATACACACATACACGTATACATACCCACACATACACATATATACATATACATACACATATGTACACATACACATATATAAACATACATACATACACACATATACATACATATACACAGTTCGTCAGCCCCGACAGCCATCACGCGCGCGCGCTGCCACCAGTCACAACATCAGCCACACCCCTGCACCAGACCCAGCAGCCACGGGCGCCCACACCACAAACAAACGGCAGCAGAAACAGCAGCCGCAATAACCCCAGACAGCCAGCACCAGCCAATCAGATCAAAGCGATCAAAGAAAAACTGCGACCAGCGACCACACGCCACCAGGGCCACGGAGACCAGCCGGCGCCAGCCCGCCGGTCAGCCCGAACGCCAACACGCAAACAAGAGACACCAACAACCCCCCCAACCAAAAGGCCCCCCACCCCAACCCAAACCCGCACAAACACACCACCGCCCAAACAACCGGGACACAGCATCCAGACCAGACACGGGGGCTGCGCCGCCACCACACCAAGTCACCGACAGAGACCCCACAGCGCAAGGTCGGGCCACACGGGCACGGACCCCATCCAACAGGAAGTGAGACCCGCGCGACGCCACACACAAATAAATAATAAGATTTAAAAAAAATCAGATGTATTTCTCGGATTTAACTCACTTTTCTCAGATTTAGGAAATTTTCATCACAATTGGGTTTAAAATAAATGTTTACTCTAAATAGTATATCAAAAATGTTAAATCTAAACCTAGATCCTAAATATACATTTATGTTGAATATCAATGTTACATCTAAACTTAAATCTATGTTTAGATTTAACATATATGTTTAGGCTTAAGATTTAGGTTTAGATTTAACATATTATATTTAAAATAGATTTACTGTATATTTTAAGATTTAAAACATTTTTTTTATATTCAACATATACATTTATATATAAGATTTAGGTTTAGATTTAACATAGATTTTTTATATTAACATATACATTGATATTTAAGACTTCAGTTTGGATTTAACACAGATTTATATTTAAGATTTAGGTTTAGATTTACCACAGATTTTTTATATTCAACATACAACTTAATATTTAAGATTTAGGTTTAGATTTAACATATAGATTTATATTTAACATCAATCAATCAATCAATCAATGTTTATTTATATAGCCCTAAATCACAAGTGTCTCAAAGGGCTGCACAAGCCACAACGACATCCTCGGTACAGAGCCCACATAAGGGCAAGGAAAAACTCACCCCAGTGGGACGTCGATGTGAATGACTATGAGAAACCTTGGAGAGGACCGCATATGTGGGTAACCCCCCCCCCCCCCCTCTAGGGGAGACCGAATGCAATGGATGTCGAGTGGGTCTGACATAATATTGTGAGAGTCCAGTCCATAGTGGATCCAACATAATAGTAAGAGTCCAGTCCATAGTGGGGTCAGCAAGACACCATCCCGAGCGGAGACGGGTCAGCAGCGCAGAGATGTTCCCAACCGATGTACAGGCGAGCAGTCCACCCCGGGTCCCGACTCTGGACAGCCAGCACTTCATCCATGGCCACCGGACCTGTGCCCCCCCCCCCCCCCCCCCCCCCACAAGGGAGAGGGGAGCAGAGGAGAAAAGAAAATAAACGGCAGATCAACTGGTCTAAACATAGATTTGTATTTTAGGATTTAGGTTGAGATTCAACACATTTTTTTTTATTTAACATGTACATGTATATTTAAGATTTAGGTTTATATTTAACATATAGATATTTTATATTTAACATATACATTTATATTTCAATCAATCAATCAATCAATTTTTTACTTATATAGCCCTAAATCACGAGTGTCTCAAAGGGCTGCACAAGCCACAACGACATCCTCGGCTCAGATCCCACATCAGGGCAAGAAAAAACTCAACCAAATGGGATAACAATGAGAAACCTTGGAGGGGACCGCATATGTGGGGACCCCACTTTCTTAGCGTTGAGTTGCAAAAAGTTAGCGGACATCCATTGTTTAATTTCATTAAGACACGCCTCCAGCTGACTACTATCCGGTGTAGTCAGCTGTAGTAAATGTTGGTCAGCTTTAGGGGCATGTAGAGTTGGGTGTCATCAGCATAACAGTGAAAGCTAACACCGTATTTGCGTATGATGTCACCTAGCGGCAGCATGTAGATGCTGAAGAGTGCAGGGCCAAGAACCGAACCCTGGGGAACTCCACACGTTACCTTAACATACTCCGAGGTCACATTGTTATGGGAGACGCACTGCATCCTGTCAGTAAGATAGGAGTTAAACCAAGACAAGGCTAAGTCTGACATACCAATACGTGTTTTGATACGCTCTAATAAAATATTATGATAGACGGTATCGAACGCAACGCTAAGATCAAGAAGCAGCAACATGGATGACGCATCAGCATCCATCGTTAGCAATAGATCATTAGTCATTTTTGCGAGGACTGTCTCCGTAGAGCGATTTGCCCTGAAACCGGATTGAAAGGGTTCACAGAGATTGTTAGACGCTAAGTGTTCATTTAGCTGCTGTGCAACAATTTTTTTTGAGGATTTTCCAAATAAACGCAAGGTGGGACACCGGCCGGTAGTTTACCATGAGGTCAGGGTCGAGGTTAGGTCTTTTGAGTAGAGGATGAATAACCGCTTTCTTGAATGCTAGGGGAACAGTGCCAGAGGAAAGTGATAAGTTTATAATATTTAGCACTGATGGACCTAATAAAACAAAAAGCTCCTTGATAAGTTTCCCAGGAAGTGGGTCAAGTAAACATGTTGTTTGTTTCATCCCACTTACACGCCGTAGTAATTCCTCTGTTATTTCATCAAAAAAAGAAAGACTATTTTGGAGGTCAGTATCCGTCGTATATACAGTCGTATCTGTGTTAATAGAACCCAGTTGTAGCTGGGATGCGTTGTGTTTAATCTCCTTTCTAATGAGTTCAATTTTCTTATTAAAGAAATTCATAAAGTCATGTGCTGAGTGGGTGGAGCTACTGGGAGGAGTCCCTTGTTGGGTTAGCGATGCTACTGTACTGAACAAATATATAGGATCGTTTTTGTTGAGGCGGATGAGATTTGAGTAATATGTATCTTTAGGTAAGGTAAGCATGCGTTTATAAATTATTAAACTATCACTTTATGCTTGATGGAAAACCTCAAGTGTATTCGCGCGCCATTTGCGTTTCAGCTTTCTACATAATTTAAGAGCTCTAGTTTCTTCTGTAAACCATGGGGTACACCTTTTAGGGGCCCCTTTTAGCTTTAGCGGCGCTATACTATCAATGGTTTCGCGCAGGGCGTCATTAAAGTTGTTAGTGAGGTTATCAATAGAGCCCACATAATTTGGGAATGGTGCCATTATCGAAGGCAGTAGGCCAGCAAGAGTCATCGTTGTGGCAGCATTAATGTTGCGGCTGCTAAATCAGTTATTATTATTAGCTTGTTGACAATGAGTCAGAACTTCGAATTTTATAAGGTAATGATCGGACATTACTATAGTATATGGGAGTATCATAACTTTGGAGGTGGTGACCCACCTGACAAGCACTAGATGTATCGTATTACTGTTGCGATGCATGGGTTCATTTATTATTTGTGTAAGACCACAGCTATCAATTATAGTCTGGAGCGCCACGCACGGAGGGTCTGATGAGGTATTCATATGTATATTAAAGTCCCCCATTATAATTATATTGTTGGCGTGCGTCACTAGATCAGCGACGAACACTGAGAATTCACTGATAAAGTCCGAATAGGGCCCAGGGGGGCGGAAGATAACAGCCAGGTAGAGAGGCAGCGGTGCGACAGACCTCATAGTAAATACCTCAAATTATTTATATTTATTACTTAGGTTAGGGGTAAGATTAAGGTTTTCATTGTATATTAGTGCGACCCCCCCCCCCCCCCCCCCCCCCCCCCCACCCCTTTTAAGGGGACGGGCAATATGCGCATTTGTATATATCGATAGGGATGATACTCGAAACCGATAAGAAGAACATATGAAAAGAACAGAGTCCTCTGACTCAAATCTCTTTTTGAGAACCGGTACCCGTTATCGAGACCACTACAGTAAAGAGAAAGAGTTGGTTCTTTATTCGAATCCCTGGGAACGAATCCCGTGCCGACCAGAAATGCCCTTGGGACATCACAAGAAATGACGTCACGTAGCTCAGTCATTAGGAGCAGATAGCGAAGCAGGAAAAAAATGGACCGGAAAAAGCGCTCCAAGGTGTAATAAAGTTCAAAACAAAAGGTATAATCCAATGAATAACTTTACTGAGAGATTTGAGCAGGGTACAAACACATGACGAACACTTTTACGACCAACCGGAAACATAGCAACCAGGTTAGCAACGCACCTCCTTTACGGCAGCTGTCGCAACGTTCTTAAAGCAACCGCAGCTCATACATATAAATACAACATATATATGACATGATCTCCCTTTTTTAACTTTTGTTTTTCTTTCCTTGTAAACAAAACAACATCACACTGTATATGTGTTATCTGTTTAATTATAAATAATGCAGACGAGGCGTGTTGGTTTAGTTCTTGATGTTTACTTTCACAGCGTGCTCATAAACTCATTCTTAGCTGCCGAGTGTTGACATGCACCAACACTTTTCGGGGCTACCGCGCATGCTCGTCACTCCCGTTGCATGCTGGGTAGTGTAGTTGTTATATTCCCTAGCTCATAACATCACATCTTTCCCCCTATAAGGAAATAATGTTAACTCAATAAAGTGTATTTCTTTTTTTAGCTTTAACTTTTCATTTTTTAGCATTGTAACCACGTTTGCAAACAACTTTTCTCTTCATAGCATTTTCTTTCAATAAAGAAATAAAGTGCAAAAATGTCAAAGCATCATAACAAACAGTTATGTCAAATAGCAGCAGAAGTGCACTTATTGGAGAGCTGTATTATTTTCAGTTTTGTGCCCAAGGGAATAATTTTATTTAACACTATATTATTATTAATACACCTATAGTGATCACAGAGACAGGTTGTTTTTGTGTTACTGTATATATTTGTTTTTCTGAAAAATCCCACTTAATATTCTTTGAGTGGTAACAGTCAATATTTATTTATTTTATTTTATTTTTTTAGGGGGGCAACAGTCAATATTTATTTATTTATTAGATTTTATTTTTTTCTTATATAATAAAAGTGAGCTTTTGTTAAACCAAATATTGTGGGTTTTTTTCCATATACAACAACCTATCTGGACTCGATAAGGAATCGGTTCGATAAGAGGATTCGATAATAGGCTCAAACTCGATAATTTCTTATCAAACATCATCCCTAAGTTAGGAGGAGATGCCACGGGGGGCGTGGCTAAGATATATATATATAAGAAATACATGACTTTCAGTGAATTCTAGCTATATATATATATATATATATATATATATATATATATATATATATATATATATAAAAGAAATACTTGAATTTCATTGTTCATTTATTTACACATATACACACACATAACACTCCTCTACTCATTGATGAGTTAAGGGTTGAATTGTCCATCCTTGTTCTATTCTCTGTCACTATTTCAGAACACACACATTATGCAAATATACATTATAAAATCAATAAGAAAACGGGAGCTCTATTTTGGGAGTCTGAATTAGGATCAGAAGTTCCTATATAAACATTGCGCACGCACGTCGCCTTTTTGTGTTGATTACTGCAGCTGTGCACTGGATTCATTCACAAATACAAACTACAACTCACAAACACTTTAGAGTTAGGCTCCACCATCAGAATGTGTACTTAAACTTATAAAGATCACAATATTATTCAGTGAGTTGATTCACCAAAACTAACCTGTTATAAAGGAGGAAAAAGCACACAGGACGTTCCAATTGTTCACAGACTGGTCGCGCTCATCAGAATGACAAGACACTTCCGGTCTGCAGGTGATAGCATTCAATTGGGAAGAAACGCCCTACTGCCCCCTACTGACCAATGTGAATACTGATAAATGTGTAATGACAGCTCCAAAAACGAATTCAAACCACAAAATAAACTAAATAAATCAACACAAAAATGTGACACATTATGGGTGGGTCACATATGCATGTACAGTAGATGGCAGTATTGTCCTGTTTAAAAGTGTCACAACATTGCTGTTTACGGCAGACAAACTGCTTTACAGTAGACGAAAACTTGACTGCTGTTGTTGTGTGTTGTTGCCACGCTGGGAGGACGTTAATGAAACTGCCTAACAATAAACCCACATAAGAAACCAAGAACTCGCCCTCCATCATTAGCTGTTTATATCGTGGGAAAGCGGACGTGTGAACAGGCTGTCAACACGTCACTCAGGTCCGTATGGAGCTGGAGGGGGCGTGGCTTCCAGCTCCGCCTGAATTTCGGGAGATTTTCGGGAGAAAATTTGTCCCGGGAGGTTTTCGGGAGAGCCACTGAATTTCGGGAGTCTCCCGGAGAATCCGGGAGGGTTGGCAAGTATGGTCGTGGGGGGTGCTGCAGGCTATCTCAGCTGCATTCGGGCGGAAGGCGGGGTACAACATATAGATTTATATTTAGGATTTAGGTTTAGATTTACTACAAATTTTTTGTATTCAACATACAAATTTATATTTCAGATTTAGGTTTTGATTCAACAGATTTATATTCAACATATAGATTTATATTCAACGAAACTGAGATAGGCTCCAGCGCCCCCTGCGACCCCAAAGGGAATAAGCGGTAGAAAATGGATGGATGGATGGATATACATTTGCATTTAAAATTTAGGTTTAGTTTCAACATAAACATATAATATTTAAGGTCGACATTTAATTTACAAACCCCGTTTCCATGTTAGTTGGGAAATTGTGTTAGATGTAAATATAAACGGAATACAATGATTTGCAAATCATATTCACCCCATATTCAGTTGAATATGCTACAAAGACAACATATTTGATGTTCAAACTGATAAACATTTTTTTTTTTGCAAATAATCATTAACTTTAGAATTTGATGCCAGCAACACGTGACAAAGAAGTTGGGAAAGATGGCAATAAATACTGATAAAGTTGAGGAATGCTCATCAAACACTTATTTGGAACATCCCACAGGTGAACAGGCAAATTTGGAACAGGTGGGTGCCATGATTGGGTATAAAAGTAGATTTCATGAAATGCTCAGTCTTTCACAAACAAGGGTGGGGCGAGGGTCACCACGTTGTCAACAAATGCGTGGGCAAATTGTTGAACAGTTTAAGAAAAACCTTTCTCAACCAGCTATTGCAAGGAATTTAGGGATTTCACCATCTACGGTCCGTAATATCATCAAAGGGTTCAGAGAATCTGGAGAAATCACTGCACGTAAGCAGCTAAGCCCGTGACCTTCGATCCCTCAGGCTGCACTGCATCAACAAGCGACATCAGTGTGTAAAGGATATCACCACATGGGCTCAGGAACACTTCAGAAACCCACTGTCAGTAACTACAGTTGGTCGCTACATCTGTAGGTGCAAGTTAAAACTCTCCTATGCAAGGCGAAAACCGTTTATCAACAACACCCAGAAACGCCGTCGGCTTTGCTGGGCCTGAGCTCATCTAAGATGGACTGATACAAAGTGGAAAAGTGTTCTGTGGTCTGACGAGTCCACATTTCAAATTGTTTTTGGAAACTGTGGACGTCGTGTCCTCCGGACCAAAGAGGAAAAGAACCATCCGGATTGTTATAGGCGCAAAGTTGAAAAGCCTGCATCTGTGATGGTATGGGGGTGTATTAGTGCCCAAGACATGGGTGACTTACACATCTGTGAAGGCGCCATTAATGCTGAAAGGTACATACAGGTTTTGGAGCAACATATGTTGCCATCCAAGCAACGTTACCATGGACGCCCCTGCTTATTTCAGTAAGACAATGCCAAGCCACGTGTTACATCAACGTGGCTTCATAGTAAAAGAGTGCGGGTACTAGACTGGCCTGCCTGTAGTCCAGACCTGTCTCCCATTGAAAATGTGTGGCGCATTATGAAGCTGCCACCTTAACGTGGTAGAGGAGTTTGCGTGTCCCAATGATCCTAGGAGCTATGTTGTCCGGGGGCTTCCATGCCCCCTGGTAGGGTCTCCCAAGACAAACAGGTCCTAGGTGAGGGATCAGACAAAGAGCAGCTCGAAGACTTCTATGGAAATTCAAGAACCGAGACTCAGATTTCCCTCGCTCGGACGCGGGTCACCGGGGCCCCCCTCCGGAGCCAGGCCCGGAGTTGGAGCACGATGGCGAGCGCCTGGTGGCCGGGCCTGTCCCCATGGGGCCCGGCCGGGCACAGCCCAAAGAGGCAACGTGGGTCCCCCCTCCAATGGGCTCACCACCCATAGCAGGGGCCATAGAGGTCGGGTACAATGTGAGCTGGGCGGTAGCCGAAGGCAGGGCACTTGGCGGTCCGATCCTTGGCTACAGAAGCTAGCTCTTGGGACGTGGAACGTCACCTCGCTGGGGGGGAAGGAGCCTGAGCTAGTGCGCGAGGTAGAGAAGTTCCGGTTGGATATAGTCGGACTCACCTCGACGCACAGCAAGGGCTCTGGAACCAGTTCTCTCGAGAGGGGCTGGACTCTCTTCCACTCTGGCGTTGCCAGCAGTGAGAGGCGACGGGCTGGGGTGGCAATTCTTGTTGCCCCCCGGCTCAGAGCCTGCACGTTGGAGTTCAACCCGGTGGACGAGAGGGTAGCTTCCCTCCGCCTTCGGGTGGGGGGACGGGTCCTGACTGTTGTTTGCGCTTACGCGCCAAACAGCAGCTAGAGTATCCACCCTTTTTGGATTCACTCGAGGGAGTACTTGAGAGTGCTCCGCTGGGTGATTCCCTTGTTTTACTGGGGGACTTCAACGCTCATATTGGCAACGACAGTGAAACCTGGAGAGGCGTGATTGGGAAGAATGGCCGCCCGGATCTGAACCCAAGTGGTGTTTTGTTATTGGACTTTTGTGCCCGTCACGGATTGTCCATAACGAACACCATGTTCAAGCATAAGGGTGTCCATATGTGCACTTGGCACCAGGACACCCTAGGCCGCAGTTCTATGATCGACTTTGTAGTTGTGTCATCGGATTTGCGGCCTCATGTTTTGGACACTCGGGTGAAGAGAGGGGCGGAGCTTTCTACCGATCACCACCTGGTGGTGAGTTGGCTGCGATGGTGGGGGAGGATGCCGGACAGACCTGGCAGGCCCAAACGCATTGTGAGGGTTTGCTGGGAACGTCTGGCAGAGTCTCCTGTCAGAGAGAGTTTCAATTCCCACCTCCGGAAGAACTTTGAACATGTCACGAGGGAGGTGCTGGACATTGAGTCCGAGTGGACCATGTTCCGCACCTCTATTGTCGAGGCGGCTGATTGGAGCTGTGGCCGCAAGGTAGTTGGTGCCTGTCGTGGCGGTAATCCTAGAACCCGTTGGTGGACACCGGCGGTGAGGGATGCCGTCAAGCTGAAGAAGGAGTCCTATCGGGTTCTTTTGGCTCATGGGACTCCTGAGGCAGCGGACAGGTACCGACAGGCCAAGCGGTGTGCGGCTTCAGCAGTCGCGGAGGCAAAAACTCGGACATGGGAGGAGTTCGGGGAAGCCATGGAAAACGACTTCCGGACGGCTTCGAAGCGATTCTGGACCACCATCCGCCGCCTCAGGAAGGGGAAGCAGTGCACTACCAACACCGTGTATGGTGCGGATGGTGTTCTGCTGACCTCGACTGCGGAAGTTGTGGATCGGTGGAGGGAATACTTCGAAGACCTCCTCAATCCCACCAACACGTCTTCCTATGAGGAAGCAGTGCCTGGGGAATCTGTGGTGGGCTCTCCTATTTCTGGGGCTGAGGTTGCTGAGGTAGTTAAAAAGCTCCTCGGTGGCAAGGCCCCGGGGGTGGATGAGATCCGCCCGGAGTTCCTTAAGGCTCTGGATGCTGTAGGGCTGTCTTGGTTGACAAGACTCTGCAGCATCGCGTGGACATCGGGGGCAGTACCTCTGGATTGGCAGACCGGGGTGGTGGTTCCTCTCTTTAAAAAGGGGAACCGGAGGGTGTGTTCTAACTATCGTGGGATCACACTCCTCAGCCTTCCCGGTAAGGTCTATTCAGGTGTACTGGAGAGGAGGCTACGCCGGATAGTCGAACCTCGGATTCAGGAGGAACAGTGTGGTTTTCGTCCTGGTCGTGGAACTGTGGACCAGCTCTATACTCTCGGCAGGGTCCTTGAGGGTGCATGGGAGTTTGCCCAACCAGTCTACATGTGCTTTGTGGACTTGGAGAAGGCATTCGACCGTGTCCCTCGGGAAGTCCTGTGGGGAGTGCTCAGAGAGTATGGGGTTTCGGACTGTCTGATTGTGGCGGTCCGCTCCCTGTATGATCAGTGTCAGAGCTTGGTTCGCATTGCCGGCAGTAAGTCGGACACGTTTCCGGTGAGGGTTGGACTCCGCCAAGGCTGCCCTTTGTCACCGATTCTGTTCATAACTTTTAGGGACAGAATTTCTAGGCGCAGTCAAGGCGTTGAGGGGATCCGGTTTGGTGGCTGCAGGGTTAGGTCTCTGCTTTTTGCAGATGATTTGGTCCTGATGGCTTCATCTGGCCAGGATCTTCAGCTCTCACTGGATCGGTTCGCAGCTGAGTGTGAAGCGACTGGGATGAGAATCAGCACCTCCAAGTCCGAGTCCATGGTTCTCGCCCGGAAAAGGGTGGAGTGCCATCTCCGGGTTGGGGAGGAGATCTTGCCCCAAGTGGAGGAGTTCAAGTACCTCGGAGTCTTGTTCACGAGTGAGGGAAGAGTGGATCGTGAGATCGACAGGCGGATCGGTGCGGCGTCTTCAGTAATGCGGACGCTGTATCGATCCGTTGTGGTGAAGAAGGAGCTGAGCCGGAAGGCAAAGCTCTCAATTTACCGGTCGATCTACGTTCCCATCCTCACCTATGGTCATGAGCTTTGGGTTATGACCGAAAGGACAAGATCACGGGTACAAGCGGCCCAAATGAGTTTCCTCCGCCGGGTGGCGGGGCTCTCCCTTAGAGATAGGGTGAGAAGCTCTGTCATCCGGGGGGAGCTCAAAGTAAAGCCGCTGCTCCTCCACATCGAGAGGAGCCAGATGAGGTGGTTCGGGCATCTGGTCAGGATGCCACCCCAGCGCCTCCCTAAGGAGGTGTTTAGGGCATGTCCGACCGGTAGGAGGCCACGAGGAAGACCCAGGACACGTTGGGAAGACTATGTCTCCCGGCTGGCCTGGGAACGCCTCGGGATCCCCCGGGAGGAGCTGGACGAAGTGGCTGGGGAGAGGGAAGTCTGGGCTTCCCTGCTTAGGCTGCTTCCCCCGCGACCCGACCTTGGATAAGCGGAAGAAGATGGATGGATGGATGGATTATGAAGCCTAAAATACCACAATGGAGACCCCCGGACTGTTGAACCACTTAAGCTGTACATCAAGCAAGAATGGGAAAGAATTCCACCTGAGAATCTTAAAAAATGTGTCTACTCAGTTCCCAAACGTTTACTGAGTGTTGTTAAAAGGAAAGGCCATGTAACACAGTGGTGAACATGCCTTTTCCCAACTACTTTGGCACGTGTTGCAGCCATGAAATTCTAAGTTAATTATTATTTGCAAAAAAAAAAAAAAAGTTTATGAGTATGAACATCAAATATCTTGTCTTTGTCGTGCATTCAATTGAATATGGGTTAAAAAGGATTTGCAAATCATTGTATTCCGTTTATATTTACATCTAACACAATTTCCCAACTCATATGGAAACGGGGTTTGTAAATCTGATTATGATGATTAGCTAAATCTGAAAAGAGCTAGTTAAATGTGTGTGTGTGTGTGTATATATATATATATATATATATATATATATATATATATATATATATCTCAGATTTATTACAAACCTAAATCTATATTTAGATTTAACATAGGTATAAATTTAAGATTTTGATTTAACATATACATTCATATTCAGCATATACATTTGTGTTTAAGATTTAGGTCAATATTTAATTTAATTTAATTTAATTTAATGGAAATGAGCTAAATCTGAGAAAGGCGAGTTTAATCTGTGTAAAGTAAGCTAAATCTGAGCAATATATCAGCTAGAAAAGTCAGACTGAACTTTTACATAGATTTTCTGTCTGTTTACTTATCAATCAATCAATCTTTATTTATATAGCCCTAAATCACAAGTGTCTCAATGGGCTGCACAAGCCACAACGACATCCTCGGCACAAAGCCCACACACGGGCAAGGAAAAACTCACCCCAGTGGGACGTCGATGTGAATGACTATGAGAAACCTTGGAGAGGACCGCATATGTGGGTAACCCCCCCCCTCTAGGGGAGACCGAAAGCAATGGATGTTGAGTGGGTCTGACATAATATTGTGAGAGTCCAGTCCATAGTGGATCCAACATAATAGTAAGAGTCCAGTCCATAGTGGGGCCAGCAGGACACCATCCCGAGCGGAGACGGGTCAGCAGCGCAGAGATGTTCCCAGCCGATGCACAGGCGAGCGGTCCACCCCGGGTCCCGACTCTGGACAGCCAGCACTTCATCCATGGCCACCGGACCTGTGCCCCCCCCACCCCCCCTCAAGGAAAAGGGGAGCAGAGGAGAAAAGAAAAGAAACGGCAGATCAACTGGTCTAACAGGGGGGCTATTTAAAGGCTAGAGTATACAAATGAGTTTTAAGATGGGACTTACACAAATTGTCGCACTTACCTGTGCGACAATTTAGTACCCGTTTTTCATTTTTCCCCTTCTTGTCAATTTTCTCATTCCATTTTCATGCTTAGACAATTGTTATTGATTTGAGCTGTCTTTCTTCTCTGCCAAAGGGAACCATTTCAAATAAAACTCATCTAACAGAAGCGAAACCTGAGAACTGCAGCTCCCAATGCGTTGTGGGTCCCAGAACTACAGAATAATAGTTTTGTTTCATTCACAGAGAAGAACATTTTGTGAAATGTCACTGATGTTGTCTGCTGGCGGTCATCCCAAAGGTGTTTGCTGGGGTACTACTTCTTCTACACTAATCTCATCCAACAGTCGTGCTGGAAGAAAAAAGAGCCTTATGCACTTTGCTCCATTAAACTGAAAACCGAGAAGTGCCAAAAATGTAATGTAATTGTGGGAAGTACAAGAAATAGAATCGCTGGAACTAAGAGGTCTGGCCCGACCTTTGATAGAATCTATTGAAGCTGTGTCTCAGTAACTTTGTCAATACACTCCATCCATCCATCCATCTTCTTCCGCTTACCCGAGGTCAGGTCGCGGGGGAAGCAGCCTAAGCAGGGAAGGCCAGACTTCCCTCTCCCCAGCCACTTCGTCCAGCTCTTCCCGGGGGATGCCGAGGTGTTCCCAGGCCAGCCGGGAGACATAGTCTTCCCAACATGTCCTGTGTCTTCCCCGTGGTCCTCTACGGGTTGGACGTGCACTAAACACCTCCCTAGGGAGGTGTTTAGGGCACGTGTC
>NC_084559.2:41580645-41600645 GCF_033978685.3 Nerophis lumbriciformis
ATATATATATACACATTTATATGCATATATATATATATGTGTGTGTATATATATATATATATATATATATATATATATATATATATATATATATATATACATACATACATATACACACAAACACACACACACATATATCTATATCTATATATATATATACATATAGATATATGTGTGTGTGTGTATATATATATATATAATGTTTAATAGCCCAGCCCTAACTTAAACACGTAGGGCCTGATCTACTAAGATCCCAAATGACAAGTGCTTAATAGTGTGTGCAAACTATAAAATTGGGTGATCTACTAAGACTGTGTATAAAATTGTGGCTCAGATTGCTCCTGTTTAAGTAAGGATTTTGCGTGTACTATGGAGACATTTCCCTCTACATTCATGGCATCATGCTCCAGCCTGTGGTTTTTTGTTATGTTGTGGAACATGCGATACACAACTTTAGTTTGCAACACATTTTCTGGGCAATTTAGAAGCACTCCTCCAGTGAGATTAAGGCAACATAACCTACTCTTTAGCACACGGAGGTGTGCTATGGGAGACAGTGGCACTAACTGCGATGGTGTGTTTGAATGAGCCAGACGCAAGAAAAGGCGGTGTTTCAAGAAGTTTGTTCGTATCGGATACATTTTGATTCGTATTGTTGTCTCCTGGGTCTGAATGAGCCTTTAAAGGGAACTGCACTTTTTTTTTTTTTAATTTTTCCTATCGTTCACAATCATTATGAAAGACATGACAGACATTGAGGTATTGTGTGGCAGATTGACGACTACCAGTTCAAATTAGTCGTAATCGCCTCAATGCTCAGGAGGGGAAGTTACATTTCAACGACGTTGGCTTTGACTTCAGGATTGTTTGTTTGCATCAAAACAGTTTGTTTTTATCACTACAATAGGGCGAGACCATCCTTACCCTGGTACACCCGCCTGGTTTTTGAAGTATAAATATTTTGGGATTTTGGTACCATATTTGACCAATCTAAGTCTAGGACTAGATTTGACCAATCTAGGTCTAGGACTAGATCTGACTACTCTGAGTCTCTGACTAGATCTGATCAATCTAAGTACATGACTAGATGTGACCAATGTAAGTCTAAGACTAGATGTGACCAATCTAAGTCTAAGACTCTATGTGACCACTCTAATCCTAAGACTAGAGTATACAATCTAAGTCTAAGACTAGATGTGACCAATCTAAGTCTAAATCTATATCTGACCAATGTATGTCTAAAACTAGATGTGACCAATCTAAGTCTAAGATTCGATGTGACAAATCTAAGTCTAAGACTCGATGTGACCAATCTAAGTGTAGGACTAGATCTGACTACTCTCTGAGTCTATGACTAGATCCGACCAATCTAAGTACATGACTAGATCTGACCAATCTAAGTCTATGACTAACTGTGACCAATCTAAGTCTAAGACTAGATGTGACCAAGTTAAGTCTAAGACTAGATCAGACCAATCTAAGTCTAAGACTAGATGTGACCAATCTAAGTCTACGACTAGATCTGACCAATCTAAGTCTATGGTCAAGAACTGACGAAGTCTACTCAGATGAGAGACCAAACATCTTCGAGTACAAACCTAACAGTCCAGTTTTGATGATTGAATGTTGTGAGATGACAACGACCTGAGGATTGAGAACACTCACAGAAATACCATACATAGCTTACTGTATACAGTGCTGCCATCTAATGTCTTGGAAGTGCAACTGCATGGCAAATGAGACTGTCATTGTGTTGGTTCATTAGGTATTATATATAATGTATATATATATATATATATATATATATATATATACACACACACACAAACTAGAAGTCTTGCTCGTGCAAAATGGGATTTACACACAAAAAAGCTGTCTACTTTTGTGTCCTAAACAATTAGTCCTTGGTGGAGGCCCATCTGTAACATCTGGTGCAACAAACTGGGTTATAATGTGATTTGGAGGGCAAGCCTTGACGGGATTAAAGTCAACTAGAGGCAGCAGGGAGACTTAAAAGCTGTGATAATGGAGACAGAGACCTTGTTCTCACAATTACGTGTACATACTCCTCACCTATTCAGTCTGCTCCCCTTTTTGTTGTCGTGGAACTTCTCTTAAATCATTGATGGTGTTCTGGAAAGGGTTCATAGGCTGGCTCCTTTCTGTGCAATATTCAGAGTAAGTATATGTTTTATCCCATCAAGGCCATGTTTGGTTAATGGCAGAGGAAGTTGGTATTGATTGGCAGTTATGTGTATTCATCTGGGATTGTGTAGAGATGTTGTACAGGAAAAGGCTGACAAACAGCATGAGCACTTTGCAAGCAGTGTTGTTCTCCCGGGACAATTTCATGTAAATGCAGAGTGCTCTAGCAGGTGAATGCAAATGTAATGAACTCTCTCCGTCCTTTCATCCCTTAGTGACGCAACTCTGCATTGGCGTTCTGTCTCAACATTTTCTCTCCATGTTGATAGTTCAAAGGACGCTGTCACAGTCTTTTTAGCCATAGGGCGGGGCGCATTGTTGGGTCGCCAGCACCCCCTAGAGTGCTGCAGTCAATGGGCTGCAGCGGTACTCAGTTGTAATACACTTTTCCACCACTTGTGGCAGTAATGACAATATCAAACAATCATAGAGAAGCTTCTTAAGCGTAAACAAATATGACTAATTGCTGTATTTTTATTTGCACTTGAATATAAGAAACATATCTTATTTATTATTTAGTTGTAAATTTCTGAATGCGACTCAAAACTAACTATTTTATAAGAAATAAAAAGTGAAGCAGGTTTAAGATATTATTTAGGATGTATACGTAATTAAAATCTGTTAAAATGTATACTAAAACATTTTTTTTTTAAATAAAGTTTTGGTCATGTGTTTGGGCAAATTAAGTCCCTCAAGTTTGTCTGCCAGCCTGAATAATTTGCTCTAGTCTAATTAGTTCAATAAACCTCGATATTACATATATTTTTTATGAACTTTAGTACATTAAGTACTATAAACACTATATATATATATATATATATATATATATATATATATATATATATATATATATATATATATATATATATATATATATATACAGGTAAAAGCCAGTAAATTAGAATATTTTGAAAAACTTGATTTATTTCAGTAATTGCATTCAAAAGGTGTAACTTGTACATTATATTTATTCATTGCACACAGACTGATGCATTCAAATGTTTATTTCATTTAATTTTGATGATTTGAAGTGGCAACAAATGAAAATCCAAAATTCCGTGTGTCACAAAATTAGAATATTACTTAAGGCTAATACAAAAAAGGGATTTTTAGAAATGTTGGCCAACTGAAAAGTATGAAAATGAAAAATATGAGCATGTACAATACTCAATACTTGGTTGGAGCTCCTTTTGCCTCAATTACTGCGTTAATGCGGCATGGCATGGAGTCGATGAGTTTCTGGCACTGCTCAGGTGTTATGAGAGCCCAGGTTGCTCTGATAGTGGCCTTCAACTCTTCTGGATTTTTGGGTCTGGCATTCTGCATCTTCCTTTTCACAATACCCCACAGATTTTCTATGGGGCTAAGGTCAGGGGAGTTGGCGGGCCAATTTAGAACAGAAATACCATGGTCTGTAAACCAGGCACGGGTAGATTTTGCGCTGTGTGCAGGTGCCAAGTCCTGTTGGAACTTGAAATCTCCATCTCCATAGAGCAGGTCAGCAGCAGGAAGCTTGAAGTGCTCTAAAACTTGCTGGTAGACGGCTGCGTTGACCCTGGATCTCAGGAAACAGAGTGGACCGACACCAGCAGATGACATGGCACCCCAAACCATCACCCAACCATGCAAATTTTGCATTTCCTTTGGAAATCGAGGTCCCAGAGTCTGGAGGAAGACAGGAGAGGCACAGGATCCACGTTGCCTGAAGTCTAGTGTAAAGTTTCCACCATCAGTGATGGTTTGGGGTGCCATGTCATCTGCTGGTGTCGGTCCACTCTGTTTCCTGAGATCCAGGGTCAACGCAGCCGTCTACCAGCAAGTTTTAGAGCACTTCATGCTTCCTGCTGCTGACCTGCTCTATGGAGATGGAGATTTCAAGTTCCAACAGGACTTGGCGCCTGCACACAGCGCAAAATCTACCCGTGCCTGGTTTACAGACCATGGTATTTCTGTTCCAAATTGGCCCGCCAACTCCCCTGACCTTAGCCCCATAGAAATTCTGTGGGGTATTGTGAAAAGGAAGATGCAGAATGCCAGACCCAAAAACGCAGAAGAGTTGAAGGCCACTATCAGAGCAACCTGGGCTCTCATAACACCTGAGCAGTGCCAGAAACTCATCGACTCCATGCCACGCCGCATTAACGCAGTAATTGAGGCAAAAGGAGCTCCAACCAAGTATTGAGTATTGTACATGCTCATATTTTTCATTTTCATACTTTTCAGTTGGCCAACATTTCTAAAAATCCCTTTTTTGTATTAGCCTTAAGTAATATTCTAATTTTGTGACACACGGAATTTTGGATTTTCATTTGTTGCCACTTCAAATCATCAAAATTAAATGAAATAAACATTTGAATGCATCAGTCTGTGTGCAATGAATAAATATAATGTACAAGTTACACCTTTTGAATGCAATTACTGAAATAAATCAAGTTTTTCAAAATATTCTAATTTACTGGCTTTTACCTGTATATATTTAAATATATATATATACATATCTGTTTCTCAGCTGTGGTCCGTATGAACCACAGCAGCGTTCAGTTGTAAGACACTTATCCACCATTTGTGGCAGTCATGCCAATATCAAACAAACGGATGAAGTCTGGACCTAAAGTCATAAAGAAGTTTCTTAAGCACAAAAACTACTATGACTAAAGTAGTGAACCTGTATTTTCATTTGCACTTAAATTTTACCGACAGTTCATTTAAGAAACATTTTAATTATCGTTTATTAATAATTTAATTAGAATTTATTTTAGCACTGTGTTTATTTGATTAGTTTAATTTTTTTAATCAGCCTGACATAAGCCTTGATGATAATTTTGTGATTAAAACATGCTTTTATATCCTTTGACAAGGTTGATCCTGTAAGTGGTTATGTATGTGCTAGATGAACCCTCCGTTTTAGTATGATTTTTTTTTTGTAATTTTTTGTTTAGGTGAACATTTACACCAAAAAAATGTCTCTGTCTTAGTACGATTAACACACTTTAGTGACAAAGTCTGTTTTTGGATTACTGCTGCAAAATAAGCCAACATTGAGTCTGTGTTTCCAGAGTGACACTGAATGCCACACACTGCTATGCTAAATTTAGCCAAATCATCAAGTCCAATAAGCCACTGTCCTCTGTAGTCAGTGTTCTGAAAATTACTTTTAAAAAGTAGTTCATTATAGCTACTCGTTACTTTACCAAAAAAGTAATTGAATTAGTTATTTTTTTAGTTTATTATTTCTTCGGTCAATGGTCAACAAAATAAACAAACAGTTTTACATAAACAAACAGACGGCGTGGCGAAGTTGGTAGAGTGGCCGTGCCAGCAATCGGAGGGTTGCTGGTTACTGCTACCATCCTAGTCACGTCCATTGTGTCCTTGAGCAAGACACTTCACCCTTTGCTCCTGATGGCTGCTGGTTAGCGCCTTGCATGGCAGCTCCCTCCATCAGTGTGTGAATGTGTGTGTGAATGGGTGAATGTGGAAATACTGTCAAAGCGCTTTGAGTACCTTGAAGGTAGAAAAGCGCTATACAAGTATAACCCTGATGTACATTCATAAACAAACAGTTGTACATTCATAAATTAAAAAAAAGAAAATGTTGCAGACCGAAAAGGTTTAGGCTGAAGTTGAACACTTATTAACTAACGGAATTAATCTTTTATAAATGTAATTAATTACAAGGGAAATTAATTTAGACGTTACTTAAGAAGAAAAAATAAAAATTGGGAGATGTTTAAAGGGAAACTGCACTTTTTTTGGAATTTTGCCTTTTGTTCATAATTATTATGAGAGACAAGAAGACATGTGTTTTTTTTAAAAATGATTTTAAAGTTGATAAACGCTTCGGCAACCTCCGTAGATTCTATGTCACTGTAGTAACACTTCTGCACTCTGACCATATTAATAGGTTAGTCCCACTGGAAATACGCAAAAATTGGAAAGAGATGTGCTGTTTTTCATTTACAATCCCTACGTAAGACAGAAACACATATGCTTTGCTTTTTTATGCGTTCGAAATCGTAAATAAATATCTAACATTTGAGTCAACAGCTGGAGGGTCCTCATTATACACTCTAAAAACCATCTAGAATGCGCCAACAATACTCCATTTACTTGTCGTCACCTGCAAAGTAACCAAATTATGAGCGATATTGTTATTATAAGTGCCAACACAAACAGACTATTTTAGCGGCGCATTGATAGCAGTGAGCTAATTCTAGCTTGCGCTGCTATTGTTGACACACTGAGCCCACTATAAGACAGCGGCTGCTTGGTCTCAAACTTGCTAAAAGTAAATTGTAGATTACAATTCATGCATCTCTCACCTGCTAGTAGACAATCAATCAATCAATGTTTATTTATATAGCCCTAAATCACAAGTGTCTCAAAGGGCTGCACAAGCCACAACGACATCCTCGGTACAAAGCCCACATACGGGCAAGGAAAAACTCACCCCAGTGGGACGTCGATGTGAATGACTATGAGAAACCTTGGAGAGGACCGCATATGCGGGTAACCCCCCCCCCTCTAGGGGAGACCGAAAGCAATGGATGTCGAGTGGGTCTGACATAATATTGTGAGAGTCCAGTCCATAGTGGATCCAACATAATAGTAAGAGTCCAGTCCATAGTGGGGCCAGCAGGACACCATCCCGAGCGGAGACGGGTCAGCAGCGCAGAGATGTTCCCAGCCGATGCACAGGCGAGCGGTCCACCCCGGGTCCCGACTCTGGACAGCCAGCACTTCATCCATGGCCACCGGACCTGTGCCCCCCCCCTCAAGGAAAAGGGGAGCAGAGGAGAAAAGAAAAGAAACGGCAGATCAACTGGTCTAACAGGGGGGCTATTTAAAGGCTAGAGTATACAAATGAGTTTTAAGATGGGACTTAAATGCTTCTACTGAGGTAGCATCTCTAATTGTTACCAGGAGGGCATTCCATAGTACTGGAGCCCGAATAGAAAACGCTCTATAGCCCGCAGACTTTTTTTGGGCTCTGGGAATCACTAATAAGCCGGAGTTCTTTGAACGCAGATTTCTTGCCGGGACATATGGTACAATGCAATCGACAAGATAGGACGGAGCTAGACCGTGTAGTATTTTATACGTAAGTAGTAAAACCTTAAAGTCACATCTTAAGTGCACAGGAAGCCAGTGCAGGTGAGCCAGTATAGGCGTAATATGATCAAACTTTCTTGTTCTTGTCAAAAGTCTAGCAGCCGCATTTTGTACCAACTGTAATTTTTTAATGCTAGACATAGGGAGACCCGAAAATAATACGTTACAGTAGTCGAGACGAGACGTAACGAACGCATGAATAATGATCTCAGCGTCGCTAGTGGATAAAATAGAACGAATTTTAGCGATATTACGGAGATGAAAGAAGGCCGTTTTAGTAACACTCTTAATGTGTGATTCAAACGAGAGAGTTGGGTCGAAGATAATACCCAGATTCTTTACTGATTCGCCTTGTGTAATTGTTTGGTTGTCAAATGTTAAGGTGGTATTATTAAATAAATGTCGGTGTTTAGCAGGACCGATAATCAGCATTTCCGTTTTCTTGGCGTTGAGTTGCAAGAAGTTAGCGGACATCCATTGTTTAATTTCATTAAGACACGCCTCCAGCTGACTACAATCCGGCGTGTTGGTCAGCTTTAGGGGCATGTAGAGTTGGGTGTCATCAGCATAACAATGAAAGCTAACACCGTATTTGCGTATGATGTCACCTAGCGGCAGCATGTAAATACTAAAGAGTGCAGGGCCAAGAACCGAACCCTGAGGAACTCCGCACGTTACCTTAACATAGTCCGAGGTCACATTATTATGGGAGACGCATTGCATCCTGTCAGTAAGATAAGAGTTAAACCAAATCAAGGAGATTCCCAAGCCAAATGTGGCCATGGACTGAGAAGCTGGTTAACTTTGACATCCCCCAAGATGGCGAAAAAGACACAAAAAGACGCTAGTTGCGTCATCTTTTTTGAACCTTTCGTGAGAATTGTGATTGATTCCTTATCTTAATGAAATTATGTGAGCGTCCCGTCGGTCGGCATCCCAGCGAGAGTGGTAATATTTCAGTAAGTGTTGGTTTTATTGTGGTTACTTTGTATGTTTAGCACCTAGCAATGCTGCTAATGCTATATTGTTACAATAAAGCTACATCCGTTTAGCACTCGGCTTCTAAAACTTATTGCTCATCCTCTTTGTGTTAGGGCTCAAAAATATAATATTCCGGATCATATTTTTTTCGAAAGTAATTGTTGTTGGCTCTCACAAAGTCTGCTTGATTAGCTTGTTGTTGATGGGTAAGGGATCTGTGGTTTCTAGCACTACGTCACGGATCACGTGACTGGCTTGCTCATTAACTCCTAAAATGGCTTGGGAATCTCCTTGATTTTGATACTACTTTGATCATAACTATTTATTCGCAAACTTTGAAAGTCTGTTGGTGTCATAAATCAGATACGTGATAATATCTTCAATATAGAGCAACTTGTTTTTGCACTCTACTGGTACTTTAAAGTGGTAGAATGTCGGACATCTGAAGGATGCGGTCTCAACCCAGTAAGATAGTTAGCTTGTTTGTTTCGTTACTATCGAGCTAAAAAGTCTGAGACAAAGTTGTGTGAAAAATAACTATCATTTTAAACAAAATCGGACTAAATCAATTGAAGTCCTTTTTAAAGCAGCTTCAATTTGGAGTGCAATGAAGTAACACACAAAGCACTAATGCGCCGGCATCATAATCAATCAATCAATCAATCTTTATTTATATAGCCCTAAATCACAAGTGTCTCAAAGGGCATAAGATTAAACATGCAATTAATCCATCTAATGGATACATAAAATGTTACTAATTAATACAATTTTATACATTGAGTGTATTAGAGTGCTAAAAATGCCAGGAGTTAATCAATATTATACCTGTGTGCATCTTTTTAAACACATAATCACACAATTTTTGTTTTTGAGCGAGTTAGATCGTTTCGCTGTTTGTTTTTATTACTGCTATTTCAACTGTCCTTTTTAACATTGAAAAATGACGCTTAAGATTTTATTTAGCACTTTGCCTGTATTTGCTTTATAATGGACACAAGTTTAATAATTTTCTGTTTTTTTTTAACCGCCAAATAAGTAACATGGTTACAGTATAAATTAGGGCTTTACTCATATCAGCCAATATCGATTAATCACAATTTTTTAAATTAAAGGCGGATTGTCCCGTGCAGGATTACAAAACCCAAAACCAGCGAAGTTGGCACGTTGTGTAAATCGTAAATAAAACAGAGTACAACAAATCCTTTTCAACTTATATTCAATTGAATAGACTGCAAAGACAAGTTATTTAATGTTGGAACTGAGAAATGTTTTTTGCAAATAATCATTAACTTAGAATTTAATGGCAGCAACACATTACAAAAAAGTTGGCACAGGGTCATTTTTACCACTGTGTTACATGGAACAGAGTTTGGGAACTGAGGAGACTCATTTTTGAAGCTTTTTAGGTGGAATTATTTCCCATTCTTGCTTGATGCTAAGTTGTTCAACGGTCCGGGATCTCCGTTGTGGTATTTTAGGCTTCATAATGCGCCACACATTTTCAATGGGAGACAGGTCTGGACTACAGGCAGTCCAGTCTAGTACCCGCACTATTTTACTACGAAGCCACACTATTGTAACACGTGGCTTGGCATTGTCTTGCTGAAATAAGCAGGGGCGTCCATGAAAAAGACGTTGCTTGGAGGCAACATATGTTGTTCCAAAACCTGTATGTACTTCTCAGCATTAATGGTGCCTTCACAGATGTGTAAGTTACCCATGCCTTGGGCACTAATACACCCCCATACCATCACAGATTCTGGCTTTTCAACTTTGCGCTTATAACAGTCCGGATGGTTATCCAGAGGACACGATGTCCACAGTTTCCAAAAACAAGTTGAAATGTGGACTCGTCAGACCACAGAACACTTTTCCACTTTGCATCAGTCCATCTTAGATGAGCTTGGGCCCAGTGAAGCGTTTCTGGGTGTTGTTGATAAATGGCTTTGGCTTTGCATAGTAGAGTTTTAACTTGCACATACAGATGTAGCGATCAACTGTAGTTACTGACAGTGATTTTCTGAAATGTTCCTGAGCCCATTTGGTGATATCCTTTACACACTGATGTCGCTTTTTGATGCAGTACCACCTGAGGGATCGAAGGTCACGGGCATTGCCGCTTACGTGCAGTAATTTCTCCAGTTCCATGAACCTTTTGATGATATTACGGACCGTAGATGGTGAAATCCCTAAATTCCTTGCAATAGTTGGTTGAGAAATGTTGTTCTTAAACTGTTGGACAATTTGCTCACGCATTTGTTGACAAAGTGGTGACCCTCGCCACCATCCTTGTTTGTGAATGACTGAGCATTTCATGGAAGCTGCTTTTATACCCAATCATGGCACCCACCTGTTCCCAATTAGCCTGTTTACCTGTGGGATGTTCCAAATAAGTGTTCGATGAGCATTGTTCAACTTTCAAGTCTAGTCTAGCCACTGTTTGCTGTGTGATAGAGAAAGCAAATAATTTAGACTTTTTCATAGCCATTCAACACATTTCTTGCTGAATTGGTTATGCTCATACCTCAATCATTTGCGCAGCAATATTTTTTTAAAGTGCGACCAAAATAATATTCTTATGAAGTTGACTCAATTATATTAACAATGCAGATGCATTCTGAAGTATTTTATAACTTTGCGTGCATGGAATACACATGAGCTTTGAACTATTGAACTTCTCTACACGAATAAAATTTGAAATAAAAAATTATAAAAGTTAATATGAAGTAAATATAATTGCATGTCTGTTTTGGGGAGCTTTGTGGGGTCCTCTGCATCGCTTATATCGCAGCTGTCATGTGTATTGATGATTCGGCTGTATTGTTTTATTTCAGGGCTGTTATAATGGCGTAACACTGAAAGCAATCCAGTGTGTCTAGACTCGGGTGTACTTTTATGTCGCGCCTAAGAATGACACTTTAGCTGTTACTGCTTAGACATACACAGTGGAACCCCGAGCTTAGCTTTGTGTGCTAGCTCTAGGTTTGTAGTGTGCGCAAAACACTCAATGAACGGTTCCAATCTCTAACCCACAGCCAGACTGTTAAAACAAAACAAAATTAACGAGTTAACGCATGACCACACTTAGATTAATCATGCAATTTATTTTGACCGTACAAGCTCTTTTACCTTAACCACTATAGGGTCAGTATTCAGATCAATGCATGCGTCAGTAAAACAATGAGTTAGGAGACTCTGACAGGTGTGCTCGCTGGCTAATTTCCCTCCAAAATACGGCCTGAAAGAACTTTAGATTAAACTGTTGCCAAGTTTTGTGCAAATCAATGACATGCATTCAAGTAAAATAATTAAAAACGTTCCTGGGTGACATTCTGATTATACAATTGTGTTTGTGTACAAATATTGGGGTCTTTTCTTGAGCAAATTTTAACTATGCAAGCAAGTAATCACCTGTTATTAATCATGATTAATCCAAATACAAAAAATTTATTAATCATGATTAATCCAAATACAAAAAATTTATTAATCATGATTAATCCAAATAAATAAAAAAACAGATTAATCATGATTAATACAAATTCACAAATGGATTAATCATGATTAATCAAATAAAAATTAAAACACTGATTAATCATGATGAATCCAAATAAAATAAACAAATTAATCATGATTAACCCCCCCCCCCCAAAAAAAAAAACCCTGATTAATCATATATAATCCAAATAAATAAACGGATAAATCATGATTAATCCAAATTTAAAAAACTGATTAATCATGATTAATACAAATTAAAAACTGATTAATTAATGATTAATCCAAATTAAAAATTGATTAATCATAATTAATCCACATTCAAAAAACGGATTAATTATGATTAATCCAAATTATAAAAAAAAAGATTAATCATGATAAATCCAAATAAATAAACGGATTAATCATGATTAATCCAAAACAAAAGTGACTAATCATGATAAATCCACACAAAAAAATAGACTAATCATGATTAATCAAAAACAAAACAAAACTGATTAATCATGATTAATCTAAATTCCAAAATGTGATTAATCTTATTAAAAATGTTTGACAGACATAAAAATAAAACGCTGACTGTTCTGCCAGCGGGGCATCTTTTCTGTAAACGAGAAATATCGTCATATTTTAATCTTGCGAGATCTCTCGTCACATCGCCCTCTGCTATTTTAGCTTGGGAAAAACTGTACTGTTTCTGTGCTGATATTGTGAGTTTGGGAGAACCTCTTTACCAGTCCTGTACCTTTTCTGACACATTATTTTTCAGTCTCAGGTATTCAAGGTGTTCCTATTGTTTATTTCCATTTGCATTATTACCCTATTTTGCCTGCTGATCAGCTTCTCTTGAGGGACTAATATAAACTCTTGGTTGTCTCTAAGTAGTCTCCCAGTGCTCTCATTTGAGTTTTTTAATCTCCTTTTGCTCTTTTGTTGTTATTTTTAGCCTCATCTCTGAGCAATATGGCTGTGCCCACATGGCTGATTAACAGGAAGGCATATGACAAAAAAAGGGAGTTGATAAATGAGTTTAAGATGGAGAAATGATGCAGTGGCAACTGTTAGGGAATAGCTGGACTCATCTTGGGTCTTTCTAATGGCTCTTGTGGGAGCCATGTTGTGAGTCAGGAGGGGTTTCCTATCACAGTTGGAGCGAGGTGACCTCCCTGAAGAACCCAGAGATGACAAGGAACAGATTGGCTGTCAAATGAATGCACCAGATCAGTTCCTTCAGTTAAATATCGAAAAGCTTTAAGTCCAGCTTGTATGACTGGTTATCATAACACAAATTAAAAAGCTTTGTTGATTTGTACATTAATGTTGTGTCTCCACAGAGCATCACTACCGTGGACTCTTGTAATGCAGAGCCTCAGCCTCCGAGTCCAGCCATGTACCAGCTGGATATTGTCCTGAAGAAAGGCAACAACCTGGCCATCAGAGATCGCACAGGTAGGGGCTGAGTGTATACAGCGATGCTATGTTTTAGTATAGTATGTTTAATCAGAGATTAACTATATTACTTTATGTATATATATATATATATATATATATATATATATATATATATATATATATATATATACACATACACACACACAGTACAGGCTAAAAGTTTGGACACATCTTCTCATTCAATGTGTTTTCTTTATTTTCATGACTATTTACACAGTAGATTGTCACTGAAGGCATCAAAACTATGAAGGAACACATGTGGAGTTATGTACTTAACAAAAAAAGGTGAAATAACTGAAAACATGTTTTATATTCTAGTTTCTTCAAAATAGCCACCCTTTGCTCTGATTACTTTTTTGCACACTCTTGGCATTCTCTCGATGAGCTTCAAGAAGCAGTCATCTGAAATGGTTTTCATTTCACAGGTGTGCTTGAAGCTCATCGAGAGAATGCCAAGAGTGTGCAAAGCACCAATCAGAGCAAAGGGTGGCTATTTTGAAGAAATTAGAATATAAAACAGGTTTTCAGTTATTTCACCTTTTTTTGTTAAGTACGTACATAACTCCACATTAGACTTAGACTTAGACTTCCTTTTACTGTCATTCAAATTTGAACTTTACAGTACAGATAAGAACAACATTTTGTTGCATTAGCTCATTGTAGTGCAGGATAAAAGAGCAATAAGGTGCAGATATAAATAAATACATTACTGTACAGAAAATATATTGCACTTTTGCATATGCATCCACGTTTATGGATGTATGTTATAATATATATATATATATATATATATATATATATATATATATATATATATATATAATTATAATTATATTCATAATTATATTCATGTGTCCATTCACAGTTTTGATGCCTTCAGTGACAGTCTACAATGTTAATAGTCATGAAAATAAAGAAAACGCATTGAATGAGGAGAAGGTTTGTCCAAACTTTTGGCCTGTACTGTGTATATGTATATGTATATATATATATATATATATATATATATATATATATATATATATAGGTGTTAAAAAAAATCTGAATGTACCACAATTTATTTGTAACGATTCTTAATCGATTTTAAAAAATTCTAAAAAATTTTTATTGGTTTGTTTTTTTATTGAACCTGTCCTGTCCAGCCACTCAGGGCAATCATATTGTTGATGTAGATGATCTATATCTGCTGTACAGATTTACTTTAGAAAAGAGAAGTGTGGGATACTACGTTTAATTCCATTCAACAAAACCAGTTTTCTTCACACACAGAAGTACCAACAATTGGAAAGGTTGAGTACGGGTTCCCAGGTACAGGGAATTGGTACCGTAGTGATTCAAATGTGCCCACAATAATTCGGATAACAGTTTTTTAAACTCCCTTTTTCTATTTCATTGGGTGATGGATAGGTCTTTCATAGCAGGACAGGGCAGGTAGGCAAAACCAGAGGTAGCGATGGTATTCAGGTTTTATCATCTAAGTGTCATTTTGACAGAATGCACACGTGGACGACCCTGCTCTTACCCAATAAAGTTGTTGAAGCAGCACATTAGAGACAGGGTGAGACAAGCTGTGTAGGCCCAAATGATATGAGCCACAATTTCAATGTGTTGTGTACGTTAATAGAACAGATCAAGTGATGGAATGTACATGCTGCCCTGTTAAGTCAATGCCATGTTGCTGCATGCAGTCTTCCTGGACTCTCTCAGGAGTGGATGTTATAGGATTGTTCCATGAACTCATCCATCTCGGCAGCCTTAGTTAGTCAGCTATGGAATGGTGGGATGTCGAACTGAGGTAGTTTGCTACAGGAGGTCATTTAGTATTAGTACTTACTGATTCACTAAAAGCCACTGTATGAATTATTAATGATTTAAATAGTTTTTGGTGTGGTCTGCAGAACATTTTAAAGGGGTTTTACTATGTAAACTGACATTTTTTTTAGTTTTTTCAACTTGAATCAGCCTATTAGATGGGTATGCTACACGCAATATTTTTACACTTTTACAAAATGGTGCTATTGATACCGTACAACCATTTTCATTCATGCAACAATATAATAAAGATTAAACAAGCACTTTTAAATAGCATTTTGATTACCACAGTAATCCCAGAAAGACCTATTTCCCCTTGTCTGTCATCAATTCACTATTAACATCTTTTATGCACAAAGGATAAGGGTGCATCTAAAAATATTAATGGCTAAATCTACCAATCTACCAAGATCCTAAATAACAGGTACTAAACAGGGTTTGCAAACTGAACAATTGCACATACTAATGGGCGAAAGACTGCGTGTGTAATCGATAAGGAGAAAAAGTGGTGCAGACCTGCATATTTAAATGAGGATTTCCAGTCTACTACCATATCATCGTGCTCCAACCTGTTGTGTTTTGCTATGTTGTGGAACATGCAGCACACAACTATAATCGGTGCAATAGAGAAGCGCTCCTCTGGTGCGATCTCCAATGGAACCATCTTTTAGCTCGCCGTAGGTGCTCTCTGGGAGACGCCAAGTCGCAAAAAAATGCAGTGTTGCAATAAGTTTTTTAATGGAAATACGGTATATTTATAAATGTTCGCTCGCTCCAAATCAGTCCTTAAAGGGGCATATTATGATTTTTTCCCCTGCATTTAAAACACTTCCTTGTGGTCTAAATAACATGTAATGATGGTTCTTTGCTTAAAATGTTGCATTGATTATGTTTGGCAGACCGTCTTCCAGCTTTTTTCAAACCGTCTCTTTAGGATGCGTAATTTTGCGGGCGGCCTTATTTACGGGCCTCCACTTCTCCTCGCCCACTTTGTTGTAGTTTTTAGTGTTTCCATGTGGAGCCTACTGACAGATGTAAGGCTCAAACTGAACGCTACTTTGTATTAGAAATGGCAACAGCGGAGGATGCATGTGCATGTACGAGCCAGTCTGCCCCACAAAAGAAGAGGATGGAGAAAAAGAAGGAGCTTATTGACAACAGTGTTGGACTACAATGGCGGACTCGTGCAAAGCTCTTTGGGTAAAACTTCACCATTCATGGAGATATCCGTTGACGTCACCAACGCGGCAAATTCCTAGCGGCTTGTTTGGAGGAAGTATGAAGGAAGGCAAGATTGTTTTATAAATATGTCCGCCTTGGTTTGATTTCACATTTTCGGGACTTTTGCAGATCCCAAACACACAAAAAAGTTACCAAATAGGTAAGAAAAGTTGGTTTTGGTTCTGTGTAGCCCATGTCTATGGATATCTCTCCTTGGTGTCTGAAATAGATTTGCAAAAAATTTGTTCAAATGCCCAATTTTCCAATTGTGCACAAATCGGAAATGATGTAGAAAATAGTTACTTATCGGCTTTTTTCATTATGGGCCTGAAAACGAATATTGAAAAAACAAGTCATTACTTAATTTTTTTTAGTGTTTGTTATATTTAAAAAAAAAAACGGATGGCCAGGATGTACCAGTACCTTTCGTTCATTCTATTTCGAATTCTTTAATGCAATAATGCAAATCAAAAAACACATTTTGGGCCATTTTTTCTATTTTCATTATTAAATCAAAAGTTGAACTGTTTAATGACTCTTTTTTTAAAACGACAATAGGACTCCTGCTGAACAAAGGTGTTACCGTTATGCTAATAACATGCTAAACGCAAAGGAAAAGCTATGCATTTTTGCATTTTGGATTAACAAAATTCTATTTTTGTGTATATCTGGAAAAATAATAATCCATAAAAGGAAAACAGCAAAAAATCCGATTTTATGGCAATATTTTAATGAAAATCAACCCTTTTATGTTTGTTTTAAAATCTGCCACATATAATAAAAATAGAAAAACGGCCCTAATTTTGTTTTTCGATTTGCGTTTAAGAATTGGAAATAGAATGAACGGAAGGTACACGGACCTACACGGACCGTTTTGCACAATAGGTCACCTTTAAGTCATTCATCAGCTCAGAGATGGAATGACCAAATAAGAGATAATCGACTCTTTTTCATTTCTGACAGCCCAAAAAAACGCACAAAAGGTTATCTCTGTCCATCATTTCAAATGCACCAAATTCCACTTCCTCGCCACATTGATCGCGGCAGAGCCGTTTGTGCATAGCTGTGCCAGTTTGCATTGGCCTTCATAACATGTTAAAACAGTTTTAGGTTTGATAAGTCACACTGTGAGCACTAAATCTTCTCCTCCCGCTATTTTGCCTGTTCGAATCTGCATATATTGTTCATATGAATGAAGACAGACACGCTAAATGGATTGCATGAGATATTTTGCTCATTTAAGAGACGCAATCCCTCTAAATACAAGCTTGGGTATGGGAGGATGTAACAAACAGTGAGAGACAAGATACTTGACATTAAAGTCAGCGTGTCATCCTCCCACACGCCGTGTTCTTTCTCGAGTTCCCCTAATGCAAGCCACAAGATTTTACTGGGAAATCATCTCACATTTGTAGTAGCATAGTGCCTATTAGTGATACACGCTCATGTTAGAGTAAAACCCAGTGCATGATTGTGTATACAGTGTTGGACTGTAGGATGACTTGCTTTGTCCAATATGTCCTATTTCACCCCTTGCATTCTGGGTAATAGGATACCCCTAGTGCTGCAGCCATCTGTCATTCCTGTCAGTACCACAAGTGCACTGGCACGCGCGCACACACACACACACACACACACACACACACACACACACACACACACACACACTGTTGTAACCACCCACAGTATGAGTGAGAGGCTTTACGGGATGTGTATGCATGGAGGAGCGTTTTATGGGTAGTACCTTGCTGCTCTGCTCGTGTCCTGCTATATTTATAACAGTTCTACTGAGAAGAGTCATATCTGCCACATATTTACGCATGCTACCTCTGATTATCCTCAGTGGCACAACATTTGAAGCGCGAGCACTTTAAGTAACATTATTTTAGTCACCTTTTTGTTCAGCCGCCTTTGCACATACCGTATTTTCCGCACTATAAGGCGCACCTAAAAACCACACATTTTCTCAAAATCTGACAGTGCGCCTTATAACCCGGTGCGCTTTATTACGATTCATTTTCATAAAGTTTCGATCTCGCAACTTCGGTAAACAGCCGCCATCTTTTTTCCCGGTAGAACAGGAAGCGCTTCTTCTTCTACGCAAGCAACCGCCAAGGAAAGCACCCGCCCCCATAGAACAGGAAGCGCTTCTTCTTCTACTGTAAGCAACCACCCGCCCCCGGAAGAAGAAGAAAAAACGCGCGGATATCACCGTACGTTTCATTTCCTGTTTACATCTGTAAAGACCACAAAATGGCTCCTACTAAGCGACAAGGATCCGGTTCATAAAAAGACGCAATCTCTCCATCCGCACACGGATTACTACCGTATTTCACAGCAACTGATATTCCTGTGAACCGCACTGTGGAACGGGAGCACGTACGGTGAATATTCGCACCACAGGGAATGAGAAGTCATCCTTCACTGTGGTTCTAGCTTGCCATGCTAACTTCCACCCATGGTGATATTCAAAAGGAAGACCTTGCCAAAAGAGACCTTTCCAGCCGGCGTCATCATAAAAGCTAACTCGAAGGGATGGATGGATGAAGAAAAGATGAGCGAGTGGTTAAGGGAAGTTTACGCGAAGAGGCCGGGTGGCTTTTTTCACACAGCTCCGAAGGCGAACACACCTTCACTAAGACGGGCAGACAGCGCCGGACGACATACGCCAACATTTGCCAGTGGATCGTAAATGCCTGGGCAGATATTTCGGTCACAACTGTGGTCCGAGCTTTCCGGAAGGCAGGATTCACAGAACTACTGGACAACAACAGCGACACTGACTCCGATTACTTCGACGAGACGGAACCGGCCATTTTGGATCCCACGCTTGCGCAACTTTTCAATTCGGACACCGAAGACGAAGAATTCGAAGGATTTACGAATGAAGAATAACTTCAGAAGGTGAGCGCTATGTTTATTTTGTGTGTTGTGACATTAACGTTCGAGCAACATTATGTTGCTATTGCTCTACACCATTTTGAATTTTACTATGTTTGTGATTGCACATTTGCGTACATTTTGGGACAGAGTTGTTAGAACGCTGGTTTTCAATATATTATTAAAGTTTGACTGAACTATCTGACTGTTTTTTTGACATTCCCTTTAGCGCAGCGTAGGCGCGGCTTATAATCCGGGGCGGCTTATTGGTGGACAAAGTTATGAAATATGTAATTCATTGAAGGTGCGGCTAATAATCCGGTGCGCCTTATAGTGCGGAAAATACGGTAATAATTATGTTCAATATACTGTCCTCCGACATCCGTGACCTCTAACCGAACAAGTGTTCTTGTAGACAAATTGACAAACATATCACACACACAGACTCCCCAAATCTTCCCAGAAAAGTGAACACTCGTTGGTGTAATGGCCTAGTGTATCAATACCGTATTTTCCGGACCATAGGGCGCACCGGATTATAAGACGCACTGCCGATGAATGGTCTATTTTTTAAATCTTTTTTCATGTATTAGGTGCACCACATTAAAAGAATCATATTATTATAATTATTTTCTAAATGTAAAACACTTCCTTGTGGTCTACATAACATGTAACAGATCATCTTCAAGCCGCTTTCTGACAGTCGCTTCCGGGTGCGCCGTTTTGTGGGCGGTCTTATTTACGTGGCTCACCTTCGGCAGCGTCTTCTCCCCGTCATCTTTGTTGTAGCGGTGTAGCGTGCAAGGACGGGAGTGGAAGAAGTGTCAAAAGATGGAGCTAACTGTTTT
>NC_084559.2:41610645-41750645 GCF_033978685.3 Nerophis lumbriciformis
CTTGTCACCAGAGGACCTGAAAGTATGCTCTAGGTCTTATTCTAGAACTTGTCTTAGTCAACACTTGATTCCGACTCATTTACCGCCACCATTTTTCTTGTCAAAAGGGCGAGGGCACAGTCGTAGGAGGGGGATAAGATAGCAGATTAGCCTGGGCTAATGTTGACCAGGGCCGTGCTTTGGATCCCACACATATTGGGAGACAAATACCCTGTACATACAAACGCACATAAATACATATATGTACTGTACTTACTGTACATACAGATGGGATGTTTATATCTTCCCATACTTGCCAACCTTGAGACCTCCGATTTCGGGAGGTGGGGGGCGTGGTCGGGGCGGGGGGGGGCGTGGTTGGGGGCGCAGTTAAGAGGGGAGGAGTATATTTACAGCTAGAATTCACCAAGTCAAGTATTTTATATATATATATATATATATATATATATATATATATATATATATATATATATATATATATATATATATATATAAGAAATACTTGACTTTCAGTGAATTCTACCTATATATATATATATATATATATATATATATATATATATATATATATATATGTGTGTAAATAAAAGAAATACTTGAATTTCAGTGTTCATTTATTTACGCATATATACACACACATAACACTCATCTACTCATTTTTGAGTTAAGGGTTGAATTGTCCATCCTTGTTCTATTCTCTGTCACTATTTTTCTAACCATGCTGAACACCCTCTCTGATGATGCATTGCTGTGTGGCACGCACAAAAGTGCTTTCATCAAATGCACTAGAGCAGTGGTCCCCAACCTTTTTGTAACTGCTAGTTGTCTAGTATGTTATTTCATGCCAAAAGTGTTCTTTGATTGCAATAAGAAACATATGTTTAATGTATCAAAGGATTTATGTTGAAGTAAAGTCCATAATGATTTTTTTTGTGGTCCCCTTTATTTTGAAAAGTATCAAAGTATACATGTTGGAACCGGTATCAAGACAACTCTAGACAACACACATTTTCTTTTTTGAAATGCATTCTAACTCGTAAATAAACGCTAGCAAAACTCAGCTAACATGAGCCAATAAAAGTCACTCTCTTCCACCTATAAATCGCTCTAAAAAAACATCCAAAAGCCTACATCATAGTTTCATATACAATCTGTAAGTATGGAATATAGTAACAGACACATTAATAATGTAAATATTACATATTTTGCTTATTTTAACCATACAGCAGGGTATTCATTTCACACTCATCACTACGTTCACTTTTCCCTTTAATAACAAAAGCTATTAATCATGATACACTTTGTGACAACAAAGATTACTTTGAGATGAACGATGATCCAGAATCTTATATTTTTGAGTCTGAGTATTAAGGAGTTACACGTTTTAGAAGCTGGGTGCTTAACAGATTCAGCTTTCGTGAAACACTAAGCATCATGTATTGCTAAGTGCTAAACAAGAAATACAAACAGGAACTTAATAAAACAATTACTTGCTGTACAATGTCTGCTCTCACTGGGATGCCGACTGATGGGATGTTTATATCTTCCCGTTTAGATGAACTATTCATAAACTTCAGGTTTTTACAAAAAAAAGAGGTGTGGCAAACGAGTGTCTTTTCGTGTCTTTCTCGCCGTCACCGAGTATAAGTTGAATTTCAAATTTGAGCAACTTTTCAGGTTTATGGCCACATCCTTCTACTATTCAGGTGAGAGGCATGACTTATAATCTAGAATGAACTTTCACCAATTTAGATGAGATGCAGCAGCTCACCAGCTCAATATGTCAATATAGCAGCATTAGCTAGTTAGCTCTCTGTGATCATGGCACCGCTAAAAAACGTTGCTCTGCGTTAGTTTGTAACAATATCGCTAATACTTGGTTATTATTCATATCATGAGATATAAATGGAGTCATTTTTGGATGTTTTTTTAGAGGACGTTTTTGGCAGAATAGAGTTTTCCCATTAGCTGCATTGTTAGCCTCCTTGTGCTTGCCATATTTTACAACTTAGAATGCATTGAAAAAATAAAACATAAGTGTTGCATAAGGTTTGTGAATGATAAGCACAATTCCAAAAAAGTGCAGACCCCCTTTAATTCAATTCATTAAGCTGTTGTCATGAGCAGATTTTTACCCTGACAATATTCATAATTGATGGATTTCCGATGCTATCAGCATGTGGTTTGTCATCCATATTCATTATGGTTTTATCCTCAAAATGGAGTCTTGTCACCTGCACAAATGCCATTTAAAAAAATGCCAATTAAAAATATTTGTATTTGGCTGAGACTTAGTATGTTTTACTAAATGCGGTAACATGCTCTTTGTGATATTTTTTACCTTTTCTGTTCAAGAGTAATTACAAAGAAGAGACTTGAACTTGTACTGTAACTCATTTCTAATGAATAAAACAATGAGATATTCATTTCCTCTCGAGTATGAAAGGTATTTTTAGTCCCGTGGAAATGTAATTACACCTTCATATATCATCAGTTAATAATGCAAGACCACTTGTCTGCGCTGTGCTAACCCGGGCAGCTATTGCTCATGAATGGCTGACTTGAAAATGAAGAAGTGAAATAAATCCTTGTTGGAATTAAATATCAACATGCGCTCAGGCACTTTTCATGAGCCTTGACCAAGAGATGTCACAGTTTCTGACAGTAAGAAGAGCTTGTCCTTCTGTCCAGGACAAATAAGAAGTCCAGTGCCTTTTTACCTTCAAAGTAGTCATTTCCACAATGTTGTTATTCTTTCATCATCTATTCTTTGCTTCCGATGGATTTTTTTTTTAATCACAGATTGTGATTTTTAGTGTGGTATGACTGCCGGTGACAAAGGCTTTGTCACCGATTCTGTTCATAACTTTTGTGGACAGAATTTCTAGGCACAGTCAAGGCGTCGAGGGGATCCGGTTTGGTGGCTGCAGGATTAGGGCTCTGCTTTTTGCAGATGATGTGGTCCTGATGGCTTCATCTGTACAGGATCTTCAGCTCTCACTGGATCGGTTCACAGCCGAATGTGAAGCGACTGGGGTGGGAATCAGCACCTCCAAGTCAGAGTCCATGTTTCTCGCCCGGAAAAGGGTGGAGTGCCATCTCCGAGTTGGGGAAGAGATCTTGCCCCAAGTGGAGGAGTTCAAGTACCTCGAAGTCTTGTTCATGAGTGAGGGAAAAGTGGATTGTGAGATCGACCGGCGGATCGGTGCGGCGTCTTCAGTAATGTGGATGCTGTATCGGGCCGTTGTGGTGAAGAAGGAGCTGAGCCGGAAGGCAAAGCTCTTAATTTACCGGTCTATCTATCGTCATGAGCTTTGGGTTATGACCAAAAGGACAAGGTCACGGGTACAAGCGGCCAAAATAAGTTTCCTCCGCCGGGTGGCGGGGCTCTCCCTTAGAGATAGGGTGAGAAGCTCTGTCTCAAAGTAAAGCCGCTGCGCCTCCACATCAAGAGGAGCCAGTTGAGGTGGTTCAGGCATCTGGTCAGGATGCCACCTGAACGCCTCCCTAGGGAGGTGTTTAGGGCACGTCCGACCGGTAGGAGGTTACGGGGAAGACCCAGTACACGTTGGGAAGACTGTCTCCCGGCTGGCCTGGGAACGCCTCAGGATCCCCTGGGAGGAGCTGGACAAAGTGGCTGGGGAGAAGGAAGTCTGGGTTTCTCTGCTTAGGCTGCTGCCCCCGCGACCCGACCTAGGATAAGCGGAAGAAGATGGATGGATGGGTGCATGAATTGTCTGTAATCTCAATGAGCTGTGCTCTTATTGTTGCTTCTCTTCAGGTATTCAGAATACCTTTTCTTTAAGTGGGTTGAAGTGCCAGGGTGAAAGTGAACATTTATCAAAAATGCTACAAGGGACATTTGGCCAAGCTTGAGGCAAATGTACCTGCAAATTTCAAGTCATCTACCATTTTTTTTCCAACACATTTTTCGGTGTTGTGGTGCCTAATTTCAGTCGCATTTCAGCAGATGGAGTTGTGAAATGCAAGGTGCAAACACCTTCGTTTACATTTAAAGACTCACACCAGGTTTATTCAACTCAATTCTTGTGGGGGCCACATTTTTCACTGTTATTGGTCCCTATTTTTCTTTCTTTTAAACGTTTGTTTATTGTATTTTTGACATATACAGTCCAGAAATACAATTAAACACATGTCAAATGTTCTTATTATTGTTCTTTTTCTTTGATCAATGACACATTTATGAAGAAAATAGCCCTGTTATGCAGAATACAAGTGGTGGACACTGGCCTTTAAGAGGGTCAAGGGTCAATGCAAGGATCCTCCAGTGTGTTTACAGTGGTCCAACTTTCTCTAAACATCAGGAGCACTCCTGTGTTTTTAGAAATTTGCTGCAAATATGTTTGTCTCCCTAGTTTTGAACTGAACCCGGTATGGTGTCGTTCCCTGGCCGGATTTGGCTTACATTGCAACTAAAGATTATTTTGATAGTCGATTAGTCAACAATCATCTCAACGATTAGTCGATTAGTTGGATAATCAAGCGTACACATATTTAATGGCTCTAATTTTACCAACCGCTTATAAATGCAACTTAAGTTAGTTTGGGTGTGTGCTTACTTACAACAAAGATGACCTATTCATTCATAAATATGAATTTTTTACGTAACTGTGCTGCTCATTCAGCTGTTACAAAAAATTAAATGACTAATAAAATGTTGTCCCTTTACAAGAAAGGAAAGGCAAAACTGCTAAAAAAAAACAAAAACTAAACAAAACCAAAAAACAACTAAACTTGTTTATGTATTTAAAAAAAATTGTAAAACAGTGACCCCGAAAGGGACAAGCGGTAGAAAATGGATGGATGGATGGGTAAAATAGCAACAATAAAAACAAACTGCAAGACAGAAAATCTAACTTCCTCAAAAAGATAAGGCATTTTGTGATGCTTAATTGATAATGATGACCTCTTGGCAGTTTCTGCACTCTAATAGACTCAACGTGTAGAATTATGTCTTGGATAAATTATTAAAATGTTGGCTATTTAATAGATTGTATGTTTAATTTTATGATACCTCTGTGTGTGTGTGTGTGTGTGTGTGTGTGTGTGTGTGTGTGTGTGTGTGTGTGTGTGTGTGTGTGTGTGTGTGTGTGTGTGTGTGTGTGTGTGTGTGTGTGTGTGCGTTACAGGCGTGTGAGTTCAGCAGACAAAAAGATTGTGTTCATTGTCTAACCCTGGAAAACACAGCCAATGTTTAAGGAGAGTGAAGACACAAACAATCTTTGAAGCTTCCCAAGTTTCCTCTCTTTGATACACATTATATATATTTCCTATAATCCACAATAATAATTTAATTATTATTCTCTGAATACATTCTCAAAACATATCTTCTCTACAGCACAATAGCTATTATAATGGCCTATACAAGGGTTTGGCAACGTAAAACGTTGAAAGAGCCATGTTGGACCAAAAATACAAAAAACAAATCTGTCTGGAGCCGCAAAAAATGAAAGCGTTAAAAAGTCTTATAATGAAGGCAACACATGACATAAGTGTCTATATTAGCTATAATAGCCTACTATCAAAATATTTGTGTCGCAGGCTGAAGGAAATCTTCGTTGACAGAAATGTTGAAATGTAATATTTATTCTACACATTTTTACAACATTGTAAAACATTAGTAAATCAGAGGCTACTCAGAAGGTGAGATCAGAAACAGAATCAGAAATACTTTAATAATCCCTGAGGGGAAATTAACATTTTCAACACAACCCCATTCAAGAGCGGACAAACATTACAGGGAGACAGAACAGGATCGCTGACGGGTCTGCCAACTTCCGGCGCCCCTTACAAAAATGGTGAGAAACAGGTAAATGCTGGAGAGGGGTGAGAGAAAAAAAATCAGTCTATGCCTGGGCCCCTGGAGAGAAATTTAATATTTATTCTACACATTTTTACAACATTAGAAACCATTAGTAAATCAGAGGCTACTCAGAAGGTGTGGTAACTCCTGGAAATTACTGGCTTTTAATGGCCAAAGGTGTGTGTCCAAGTTAAAGGAAACAGCAGGCTGTCTTCTTTTGATAGATTTATTACAATCTTTGGCAAGCTAGGTAATGTTTGCTGTGGTCTGGAACAACATAGCACACAAACAACTATCTGCAATGCAGCCCATATTACATACAGATAATATGTCATGAGACATGCAAAACTACAAACCCCATTTCCATATGAGTTGGGAAATTGTGTTGGATGTAAATATAAACGGAATACAATGATTTGCAAATCCTTTTCAACCCATATTCAATTGAATGCACTACAAAGACAATATATTTGATGTTCAAACTCATAAACATTTTTTTTTTTTGCAAATAATAATTAACTTAACATCACCTTTTCTTTTAACAACACTCAATAAACGATTGGGAACTGAGGAAACTAAATGTTGAAGCTTTGAAAGTGGAATTCTTTCCCATTCTTGTTTTATGTAGAGCTTCAATCGTTCAACAGTCCGGGGTCTCCGCTTTCATATTTTACGCTTCATAATGCACCACACATTTTCGATGGGAGACAGGTCTGGACTGCAGGCGGGCCAGGAAAGTACCCGCACTCTTTTTTTACGAAGCCACGCTGTTGTAACATGTGCTGAATGTGGCTTGGCATTGTCTTGCTGAAATAAGCAGGGGCGTCCATGAAAAAGACGGCGCTTAGATGGCAGCATATGTTGTTCCAAAACCTGTATGTACCTTTCAGCATTAATGGTGCCTTCACAGATGTGTAAGTTACCCATGCCTTGGGCACTAATGCACCCCCATACCATCACAGATGCTGGCTTTTGAACTTTGCGTCGATAACAGTCTGGATGGTTCGCTTCCCCTTTGGTCTGGATGACACAATGTTGAATATTTCCAAAAACAATTTGAAATGTGGACTCGTCAGACCAAAGAACACTTTTCCACTTTGCATGAGTCCATCTTAGATGATCTTGGGCCCAGAGAAGCCGGCGGCGTTTCTGGATGTTGTTGATAAATGGCTTTCGCTTTGCATAGTAGAGCTTTAACTTGCACTTACAGATGTAGCGACAAACTGTATTTAGTGACAGTGGTTTTCTGAAGTGTTCCTGAGCCCATGTGGTGATATCCTTTAGAGATTGATGTCGGTTTTTGATACAGTGCCGTCTGAGGGATCGATGGTCACGGTCATTCAATGTTGGTTTCCGGCCATGCCGCTTACGTGGAGTGATTTCTCCAGATTCTCTGAACATTTTGATGATATTATGGACCGTAGATGTTGAAATCCCTAAATTTCTTGCAATTGCACTTTGAGAAACGTTGTTCTTAAACTGTTTGACTATTTGCTCACGCAGTTGTGGACAAAGGGGTGTACCTCGCCCCATCCTTTCTTGTGAAAAACTGAGCATTTTTTGGGAAGCTGTTTTTATACCCAATCATGGCACCCACCTGTTCCCAATTAGCCTGCACACCTGTGGGATGTTCCAAATAAGTGTTTGATGAGCATTCCTCAACTTTATTAGTATTTATTGCCACCTTTCCCAACTTCTTTGTCACGTGTTGCTGGCATCAAATTCTAAAGTTAATGATTATTTGCAAAACAAAAATGTTTATCAGTTTGAACATCAAATATGTTGTCTTTGTAACATATTCAACTGAATATGGGTTGAAAATGATTTGCAAATCATTGTATTCCGTTTATATTTACTACTAACACAATTTCCCAACTCATAGGAAACGGGGTTTGTAAATTATATACAAAGAGGATAAAAGTAAATGAAATTAAATTAGCTCAAATATACCTACAAATGAGGCATAATGATGAAATATGTACGTAAAACTAGCCCAAATAGCCTGATTAACACTCCAACAAGTCAATAACATCAACAAAGCGCACCTTTGTGCATTCACGCACAGTATGAAACTTTTAATGGACAAAATGAGGCAAAGAAGGCGTGGAAGATTTTACATGTAAACAAACTGTTGGGTCACAGTCCACACTATGGTGTAGGATAAAAGGATGTTCACCAAATACTCTCATCAGTAAAGCGTACACACAAACATATTAAACAGTGGGCTTTCTAACAATTAGGAAGGTTTGTGTCATGTTTGTCCTCAAACAAAAAACATACTAAAACAACAAAATATATTTTCCCCCATCTTTTTCCATTTTCAATCCTTTTTTAAAAATTGTCCAGGGAGCCACTAGGGCAGCGCTAAAGAGCCGCATACGGCTTGAGAGCCGCGGGTTGCCGGCCCCTGGCCTATACTACTGTATATTCACATTTCTATATAGTGTTGTTACAAAAACACCTGAGTAATAGACTCTTTTACAAATGAGGAATTATTATTTAGACATGAAATGTCCTTTGGAAGTATACTTATCCATCCATCCATCCATCTTCTTCCGCTTATCCGAGGTCGGGTCGCGGGGGCAGCAGCCTAAGCAGGGAAGCCCAGACTTCCCTCTCCCCAGCCACTTCGTCCAGCTCCTCCCGGGGGATCCCGAGGCGTTCCCAGGCCAGCCGGGAGACATAGTCTTCCCAACGTGTCCTGGGTCTTCCTCGTGGCCTCCTACCGGTCGGACATGCCCTAAACACCTCCCTAGGGAGGCGCTCGGGTGGCATCCTGACCAGATGCCCGAACCACCTCATCTGGCTCCTCTCGATGCGGAGGAGCAGCGGCTTTACTTTGAGCTCCCCCCGGATGACAGAGCTTCTCACCCTATCTCTAAGGGAGAGCCCCGCCACCCGGCGGAGGAAACTCATTTCGGCCGCTTGTACCCGTGATCTTGTCCTTTCGGTCATAACCCAAAGCTCATGACCATAGGTGAGGATGGGAACGTAGATCGACCGGTAAATTGAGAGCTTTGCCTTCCGGCTCAGCTCCTTCTTCACCACAACGGATCGATACAGCGTCCGCATTACTGAAGACGCCGCACCGATCCGCCTGTCGATCTCACGATCCACTCTTCCCTCACTCGTGAACAAGACTCCGAGGTACTTGAACTCCTCCACTTGGGGCAAGATCTCCTCCCCAACCCGGAGATGGCACTCCACCCTTTTCCGGGCGAGAAAGTATACTTAGTCAAACAAAATGTATCCACATCAGTCAGCCCATAATCTATTTAAAAATATAAGAAATAACAATAATACATTTACATATAGATAAATATGACCTTGTGTGAGATAGAGAACTACAACACAGAACTATATCTATTCACTCCAGTGCTCTTCAATTGGCATAGAAAGGGTTAACTGCTCTCAACTGTCGGACACGCATCAAACAGCGAGCTAGATGCTAACACACTGTAGTATTAAACTCTAAATGCACTAAAACTGAACCGTATTACATTTGAATTATAGGATGTTTAATTATCAAACGTTTACATTTGAGATACTTCACAACATTACTCACCGCAGGCAATGTTGATGGAGAGTTAAGACACGAACAATCTTTGAAGCTTCCCAAGTTTCCTCTGAGGGGAGGGAGAGGAAAAACCCACACCTAAAAAGGGACCTATGAGCAACTACTTCACTACACATTAGTTCCGCTCTTCATTTCTTTCTTTACATTAACATGTATGGAAAACGGCTATATTATACCTTTGTCAATAAAAAGTGATTGACAAAAAAAACCCATATCCCACATGTAATCACATTGTGAAGGCATCACAAGTTCATGTTCGTTGTTGTTGTTGTTTCCTTTTTTAGGGCATTGCAAATTGACGCTGCTATAAAATGTAGTTGAATTGATGTCGACAAAGTTTAGCTGGCTAACTTGAGCTAAAATGATAGTTAAAAGTATTTTTCACACAACTTCGTCTCATATTGTCAGCTAGTTAGCAAGGCATAAGCTAACACTCTTACCGAGGCTGAGATGCATCCTCCCTCCAGACGTATCACTGATGTACTGCCATAAAAACAAGATCCGCTTTGCAAAAAGAGTTGATGTAAGAGGAAATGTTCTCACACTTTACATGTTATCACTGGCCGTGATTTTGCGAGTGGCGATGTGGACCCACTTCCGCCCGGAAATACACGAGTGATGACGTTGTCGACAAATATAGTTTTTCGGCGACAAATTTTTTTGTCGACTAATCATTGCAGCCCTATGACACAGTGCAACACTTTTGCAAGTAATAATACTCAGAGGTGGGTAGTAATGCGTTACATTTACTCCTGTACACGTACTTTAGTAACTTTGTTTGATAGATTTTACTTATCGGACTAGTTTGGATGCAACTAGAGATGGGTACCGTTCACATTTGAATCCTTACGGTACCAATTCCCGGTATCTGGAAATAGATACTGGTGCTCAAAGGTACCAATTGTTGGTACTTTTGTGTGTTTTTCAAATGTGTTAGTAAATGTTGACTGTTTGATAAAAATCTGTGTTTCATTTGCAAGTACTGTACTGTTATATATAGTAGGCTTTGCATTCAGATGTACTGTATGTTGCCTCAGCCAGGTGGTAGTCTTTGCCATTAAGTTGAATGTGCCAGTGGTTTGTTACTTTAAGTATGATACCTATTACACACCAGCTGTTTGATTATAACGTGTATCTTAGTTGTAGCTTGGAGGTGTTGAAATTGCCATGTAAAATTGCTAATGCTAATCCTTGCCATGACTATATCAAATCCATTGTAGCATTGAGCTAAAGCATTTTGAAAACAGACTTTGGTTGTTGCCTATAAAATTTATATCCCAAGATGCAGCATTCTTTTTAATTTAATAGTTTTGTGAAAAAGAATTGCTACTTTAGTCCATTACATGAGTTTACTTTCAGTTGCTACCTTCATTTGTATCACCGTTATATTTATTCATAATCTATGACGTATTGCTTGTAAAGACATTACCCTCTTAGAGAGACTTCGTCCAGCGGGCACGTTCACGTCACCAATCCAACCTAAGCACTTCTCGCCAATCAAAGGCAGCTTGGAAGTCACATGACCATGCTCCAAGTGACATTGTAACACACGACACAAAAAAGACTGAGAAAGTTGAGGAGTGCTCATCAAACACTAATTTGGAACATCCCACAGGTGAGCGGGCTAATTGGGAACAGGTGGGTGCCATGATTGGGTATAAAAGCAGCTTCCATGAAATGCTCAGTCATTCACAAACAAAGATGGGGCGAGGGTCACCACTTTGTGAACAAATACGTGAGCAAATAGTCGAACAGTTTAAGAACAACATTTCTCAACCAGCTATTACAAGGAATTTAGGAATTTCACCATCTACGGTCCGTAATATCATCAAAAGGTTCAGAGAATCTGGAAAAACCACTGCACGTAAGTGGCAAGGCCGTGACCTTGGATCCCTCAGGCTGTACTGCATCAAGAAGCGACATCAGTGTGTAAAGGATATCACCACATGGGCTCAGGAACACTTCAGAAAACCACTGTTAGTAACTACAGTTTGTTGCTACATCTGTAAGTGCAAGTTAAAACTCTACTATGCAAAGCCAAAACCATTTATCAACAACACTCAGAAACACAGCCGGTTTCGCTAAGCCCGAGCTAATCTAAGATGGACTGAGGCAAAGTGGAAAAGTGTTCTGTGGTCTGACGAGTCCACATTTCAAATTGTTTTTGGAAACTGTGGACGTCGTGTCCTCCTGACCAAAGAGCAAAAGAACCACCAGGATTATAGGCGCAAAGTTGAAAAGTCATCATCTGTGATGGTATGGGGGTGTATTAGTGCCCAAGGCATGGGTAACTTACACATCTGTGAAGGCGCCATTAATGCTGAAAGGTACATACAGGTTTTGGAGCAACATATGTTGCCATCCAAGCAACGTTACCATGGACGCCCCTTCTTATTTTAGCAAGACAATGCCAAGCCACGTGTTACAACAGCGTGGCTTCATAGTAAAAGAGGGCGGGTACTAGACTGGCCTGCCTGTAGTCCAGACCGGTCTCCCATTGAAAATGTGTGGCGCATTATGAAGCCTAAAATACCACAACGGAGACCCCGGACTGTTGAACAACTTAAGCTGTACATCAAGCAAGAATGGGAAAAAATTCCACCTGAAAAGCTTCAAAAATTGGTCTCTTCAGTTCCCAAACGTTTACTGAGTGTTGTTAAAAGGAAAGGCCATGTAACACAGTGGTAAAAATGCCCCTGTGACAACTTCTTTGCAACGTGTTGCTGCCATTAAATTCTAAGTTAATGATTATTTGCAAAAAAAAAAAAAAGTTTCTCAGTTCGAAAATTAAGTATCTTGTCTTTGCAGTCTATTCAATTGAATATAAGTTGAAAAGGATTTGCAAATCATTGCATTCCGTTTTTATTTACCATTTACACAACGTGCCAAATTCACTGGTTTTGTGTTTTGTAAAAATATACTAAAATTGAGATGACTGCTGGTGGACCCACTTTCACTTTTATCAAGCTTCCACTTACAACAACATCCCTCTCAGACTCCTCAGCTCGTGCACATTTATGGTGCCATTACGCTCACACTGTAAGACGCAGAGGTGCAGAAGCAGTGATGTGTTTGTAGAGTATATTGAACTGGCGTGACACGGACAGAGTGTAGATCTTTAGATTTGTGGCTTCTCTGTCTGTGTGTTTTCACCCATCTATCTTCATTCGGTTTGCCTCAAAGCCTGAATACACACATTTATGCTAGGGTGTCCTACACAGAATGCACAGCGTCAAGTGTCTCAACTTGGGCAACTAGCCAGACTAATTAACGTTTGGTAGCAGATTCCTCAAAATAATTTGCTGTCATCAACTCAAACAATACAAAATAATGCCGTTGTAAATTAATAGTACTAACATGGACACTCGTTAACGTGTTACTATATTAGCTAATGATAACGTCGTTAGGTTCATTACATTACAATAGCACATACAAATATGCATGAAAACACTCCTATAGACATCACACATGGGATGGTTCAGTATGTATATAAATAGTTTTAGTTATATTGTAAAACTTACAAACGTTGCTTGACACGATGAATGAAGAATCCATGAGGTGGAACGCTATGGACGACTAAAAGACGAAACGGCGCTTTTACTTTCGGTTGAAAGCACTAAATGTAAGGACACTGCACGACCTGTAGTGAGCTACCTCGTCCGAAAGATTGTGCCAAAGTACACACAATAACACACCCCTACAGTGCCTTTGCTTTTTTTGAAGACTATTTGCATTAGCGAAGAAAAATCCATAAATAAGCCGCACCGTTTTATAAGCTGCAGGGTTCAAAGTAGAGGAAAAAAGTAGCTGCTTATAGTCTGGAATTTACAGTCGTTTTTTGTAGTTTGTATTATATCCCGTCCAGCGCTCTTATTTTCCATTCCACATCCTGTGTGCCTCCATTTGCCACCAATCCTGTGGTCTGAGCGCTGGCTGCGTCACCTGTCCCTAGTTGCCAATCAGGACGCTTTTCGGGACTGGATTATTTGGCTTCTATCTCCAACATTTTGCGCTTCATACGCCTGTTTTCTGATTGTGCACTTCCCAGCTGCACATCTTTTTGTTTTTATGTTACCTGCCTTTCCCTAATAACGAAGGGCTTCTTTTTTGCACTTGCCTGCCGTCTGCATCCCGGGGTCCATACATGCAGCAAGACGTAACAAAAACCAATACAATGTAGTTTTCATCAAGTCATGTTATTTGTATTCTTTATTAATAGTAGTATCATTATTACACCAGGGCTTTAGCACACTACATCGTACCATATCTTGCAAGAAATGCGTGCATATGTTCATCAAACACCACGTCAAAGACGCACAGGTCCACGGCCATTTTGGTATCTAGATCCCATTTTGGGGGAAATTGGGCTGGTTCCATTTTTTTCGTTGTTTTCTAATCTAAAACGTGTTATTGTGTCTGTAGAAAGCCAATAAAAAACAAGCTGCGGGCCACTTTGTACCCCCCTGGCATACACCGTAAGAATGATAGTCAGGAAGAAGTTCTGCCCCATTTTTCCAAACTATTTTTTGCAACCGCACCCCCAAAACAACTTCATTGATTTCTTGCGTGGATGCCTTGCTCAAAAGCATATTTTCTGTGACAGGAAGTGAACAAGCATTTTTTTTTAAGTTAGAAACAAGATGGTACTAACAGTATTGTCCGTATACTGAAAAAGCCTCTTCATTATATTAACTTTAGTATATTTTCCCAGCCAGGGACCAGATGGCACGTATTTGTCTACAAGGAGCAATTTATTTGTTGCTGTCTTCCTTGGAACCACTCAGCTGCTTTGATAATAGGATTCACCTTCTCACCGTTACTCTGGTAATCACTTTGGTCATGGTGTGTAGCAGGCACACAATCAAACAGTCAAACAGATCAATGAAGGGTTCTTTTCCGTCATGTTTATATTAGTCTCACATAAAGTGACATACCGCATTTTCCGGACTATAGAGCGCACCCACTGAATTTAAAAATAAAAAATATGTGTGCATACAATATATTAGCCGCACCAGACTATAAGCCACAGATGTATACGTTGTGAAATTAATAATACACACAGAAAGATTTTGTGAATGTTTATTTACATATTTTGTTTCCAAACGGTGTCTGTAACACAGCAGTAAAACGGCTGATCAAACAAAACAAAAGTCATCGTCATGGACCCACTAGCTGCGGAAACTAGCTCTCCAATCAGCTAAACAGACTCGATAACTCCACGGTGACATTTTGGTGAATTTACTGAGGAATTTGTGAAACTGAAACAATACAAAAAGAATGCCGTTGTAAGTTAATAACTCAAACACAGACACTCATAAACGTGTTAGCAGATTAGCAATGCTAACGACGCTCACTTGATTAACAATAGCACATACAAATAAGCATGAAATCACTCCTACAGACATCACACATGGTGCAGTTTAGTAAGTACAAATAGTTTTAGTTATATTGTAAAACTTACAAACGTTGCTTAGAGCGAATGAAGAATCCACACCATTAACACCGCTATGGACAGCTTGAAGAAGGATCTGTTTGGTTTGTCTTTGAAGACGTTTGGTCGCTCATCTGAGTAGACTTCATCAGTTCATGATCATAGACTTAGATTGTCACATCGAGTCTTAGACTTAGATTGGTCACATCTAGTCTTAGACTTAGATTGGTCACATCAAGTCTTAGACTTAGATTGGTCACATCTAGTCTTAGACTTACATTGGTCACATCTCGTTTTAGACATAGATTGGTCACATCTAGTCTTAGACTTAGATTGGTCACATCTAGTCTTAGACTTAGATTGTCACATATAGTCATATACTTAGATTGGTCACATCTAGTCTTGGACTTAGATTGGTCACATCTAGTCTGAGACTTAGATTGGTCACATCTAGTCTTAGACTTACATTGGTCACATCTAGTCTTAGATTTAGATTGGTCACATCTAGTCTTAGACTTAGATTGATCACATCTGGTCTTCGACTTAGATTGATCACATCTGGTCTTCGACTTAGATTGGTCACATCTAGTCTTAGAGTTAGATTGGTCACATCTAGTCTTGGACTTAGATTGGTCACAAGCTAAACAGAAGGGCACTGCAGCACCTGCAGTGAGCGAACTAGCCTAAATGATGGCGCACCATGTCAGTGTTTTTGCTTGTTTTTTTTTTATTTTTTTGTATTATTTCCATTATGTTCGTCAGTGGAGAAAAATCCAAAAATTAGCAGGGTTCAAAGTGTAGGAAAAAAAGTCCGGAATTTCAATACATTAAACATATGTACATTTTAGGGCTGCAACGATTTGTCCACATAGTCGGCAAATATCAACGATGAAATGTAATGTGTGGGAACATTTCACCCTAATCTTGTTAAAACACAAGTAGCTTGCTTATTTTGAAAAGCAAACTGTTTTTTATAGAAGTACACCAGAGATACGAGAACATTTAAAGCGGAGGCATGACGGATGCCTCCGCTTGAAATGTTCTCGTATCTCTGGTGTACTTCTATAAAAAACAGTTTGCTTTTCATGTGGAAGATGCCATCTCAACTTGATAAGATAGTTAGCCTGTTACTTTGCTAGCTCGCTAACAAGTGGGATGTGTTATGTGAAAAATGGATTTAAACATCTTTTTAGCTAAGTCCATCAGCTAAACTTTGTTTATATCAATTGAAGTACAGTGGATTTAAGAACCCCTCGTTTGCCAACTATATGCAATTTACAATATACAGGCTATAGCTAAAATGTTCAGAATGAATCACGTTTATTAGACTGCTAAAAATGTTAGGAGGTCATCAATAATCAATAATATACCTGAGTGCAACCTTTTAAACACATCATCACGAAATACTTGTGTTTTTGAGAAAGTTAGACCGCTTTGGTGTTTGTTTTTATTGCTGCTCTTTTTACTGTCCTTTTTTTTTTTCTTCATGCAAATTAATACTTTGTTGTTGTCACCACTGGGCCTGTCCTTGCTTTTAAATAGACAAAAGTTTAATAGTATTTTTTGTTTTTTTAACAACATAACGGGCAGCACAGTTATAGTATAAATACACATTTGGCAAGTTAGCTCATGCCTAAATATCAGGACTGTTTGGTTTGTCTTTGAAGACGTTTGGTCGCTCATCTGAGTAGACTTCATCAGTTCATGATCATAGACTTAGATTGTCACATCGAGTCTTAGACTTAGATTGGTCACATCTAGTCTTAGACTTAGATTGGTCACATCAAGTCTTAGACTTAGATTGGTCACATCTAGTCTTAGACTTACATTGGTCACATCTCGTTTTAGACATAGATTGGTCACATCTAGTCTTAGACTTAGATTGGTCACATCTAGTCTTAGACTTTGATTGTCACATATAGTCATATACTTAGATTGGTCACATCTAGTCTTAGACTTAGATTGGTCACATCTAGTCTTAGACTTAGATTGGTCACATCTAGTCTTAGACTTAGATTGTCACATATAGTCATATACTTAGATTGGTCACATCTAGTCTTAGACTTAGATTGGTCACATCTAGTCTGAGACTTAGATTGGTCACATCTAGTCTTAGACTTACATTGGTCACATCTAGTCTTAGATTTAGATTGGTCACATCTAGTCTTAGACTTAGATTGATCACATCTGGTCTTCGACTTAGATTGATCACATCTGGTCTTCGACTTAGATTGGTCACATCTAGTCTTAGAGTTAGATTGGTCACATCTAGTCTTGGACTTAGATTGGTCACATCTAGTATTGGACTTAGATTGGTCAGATCGAGTCTTAGACTTAGATTAGTCACATCTAGTCATGGACTTAGATTGGTCACATCTAGTCTTGGACTTAGATTGGTCACATCTGGTCTTCGACTTAGATTGGTCACATCTAGTCTTAGACCTAGATTGGTCACATCTAATCTTATACTTAGATTGGTCACATCTGGTCTTAGACTTAGATTGGTCACAGCTAGTCTTAGACTTAGATTGGTCACATCAAGTCTTAGACTTAGATTGATCACATCTGGTCTTCGACTTAGATTGATCACATCTGGTCTTCAACTTAGATTGGTCACATCTAGTCTTAGAGTTAGATTGGTCACATCTAGTCTTAGACTTAGATTGGTCACATCAAGTCTTAGACTTAGATTGGTCACATCTAGTCTTAGACTTACATTGGTCACATCTCGTTTTAGACATAGATTGGTCACATCTAGTCTTAGACTTAGATTGGTCACATCTAGTCTTAGACTTAGATTGTCACATATAGTCATATACTTAGATTGGTCACATCTAGTCTTAGACTTAGATTGGTCACATCTAGTCTGAGACTTAGATTGGTCACATCTAGTCTTAGACTTACATTGGTCACATCTAGTCTTAGATTTAGATTGGTCACATCTAGTCTTAGACTTAGATTGATCACATCTGGTCTTCGACTTAGATTGATCACATCTGGTCTTCGACTTAGATTGGTCACATCTAGTCTTAGAGTTAGATTGGTCACATCTAGTCTTGGACTTAGATTGGTCACATCTAGTATTGGACTTAGATTGGTCAGATCGAGTCTTAGACTTAGATTAGTCACATCTAGTCATGGACTTAGATTGGTCACATCTAGTCTTGGACTTAGATTGGTCACATCTGGTCTTCGACTTAGATTGGTCACATCTAGTCTTAGACCTAGATTGGTCACATCTAATCTTATACTTAGATTGGTCACATCTGGTCTTAGACTTAGATTGGTCACAGCTCGTCTTAGACTTAGATTGGTCACATCAAGTCTTAGACTTAGATTGATCACATCTGGTCTTCGACTTAGATTGATCACATCTGGTCTTCGACTTAGATTGGTCACATCTAGTCTTAGAGTTAGATTGGTCACATCTAGTCTTAGACTTAGATTGGTCACATCAAGTCTTAGACTTAGATTGGTCACATCTAGTCTTAGACTTACATTGGTCACATCTCGTTTTAGACATAGATTGGTCACATCTAGTCTTAGACTTAGATTGGTCACATCTAGTCTTAGACTTAGATTGTCACATATAGTCATATACTTAGATTGGTCACATCTAGTCTTAGACTTAGATTGGTCACATCTAGTCTGAGACTTAGATTGGTCACATCTAGTCTTAGACTTACATTGGTCACATCTAGTCTTAGATTTAGATTGGTCACATCTAGTCTTAGACTTAGATTGATCACATCTGGTCTTCGACTTAGATTGATCACATCTGGTCTTCGAGTTAGATTGGTCACATCTAGTCTTGGACTTAGATTGGTCACATCTAGTATTGGACTTAGATTGGTCAAATCGAGTCTTAGACTAGTCACATCTAGTCATGGACTTAGATTGGTCACATCTAGTCTTCGACTTAGATTGGTCACATCTAGTCTTAGACCTAGATTGGTCACATCTAATCTTATACTTAGATTGGTCACATCTGGTCTTAGACTTAGATTGGTCACAGCTAGTCTTAGACTTAGATTGATCACATCTGGTCTTCGACTTAGATTGATCACATCTGGTCTTCGACTTAGATTGGTCACATCTAGTCTTAGAGTTAGATTGGTCACATCTAGTCTTGGACTTAGATTGGTCACATCTAGTATTGGACTTAGATTGGTCACATCTAGTCTTAGACCTAGATTGGTCACATCTGGTCTTAGACTTAGATTGGTCACATCTAGTCTTGGACTTAGATTGGTCACATCTAGTATTGGACTTAGATTGGTCACATCTAGTATTGGACTTAGATTGGTCACATCTAGTCTTAGACCTAGATTGGTCACATCTGGTCTTAGACTTAGATTGGTCACATCTGGTCTTAGACTTAGATTGGTCACATCTGGTTTTAGACTTAGATTGGTCACATCTGGTCTTAGACTTAGATTGGTCACATTTGGTCTTAGACTTAGATTAGTCACATCTGGTCTTCGACTTAGATTGGTCACATCTAGTCTTAGACTTAGATTGGTCACATCTAGTCTTAGACTTAGATTGGTCACATCAAGTCTTAGACATAGATTGGTCACATCTGGTCTTAGACTTAGATTGGTCACATCTGGTCTTAGACCTAGATTGGTCACATCTAGTCTTAGATTTAGATTGGTCATATGTGGTCTTAGACTTAGATTGGTCACATCTGGTCTTAGACCTAGATTGGTCACATCTAGTCTTAGACTTAGATTGGTCACATGTGGTCTTAGACTTAGATTGGTCACATCTGGTCTTAGACTTAGATTGGTCACATTTGGTCTTAGACTTGGATTGGTCACATCTGGTCTTAGACTTGGATTGGTCACATCTTGTCATAGACTTGGATTGGTCACATCTGGTTTTAGACTTGGATTGGTCACATATAGTCTTAGACTAGGATTGGTCAAATATGGTTTTAGACTAGGATTGGTCACATCTGTTCTTAGACTTGGATTGGTCACATCTGTTCTTAGACTTAGATTGGTCACATCTGGTCTTAGACGTAGATTGGTCAGATCTAGTCTTAGACTTAAATTGGTCACATCTAGTCTTAGGGTCCCACTTTTTTGTAATCATTTTGAAAACAAATGATAAATGTATGCATCATCCTGTTATACTGTATCTCCCATTCTATATTGTGTTTTGGAAAAAGGTTGTCATTCATCTTGATATTAAAAAACATATTTTATTTTTGAGCCGTTGGCTTGTAGCAAATTAGTTTTTTTCCTATAATGTCTACTTTTTATTGATAGTTTAATAACATTATATGCTAATTTGTTCGTTTCCATTGTTTTACATTGTCTCTTTTAATATATATTTGTTTTATTCATTTCCTCTTAGGAACCAGTGATCCATATGTCAAGTTCAAGATCGCAGGGAAAGAGGTGTTCAGGAGTAAGACCATCCATAAGAACCTGAACCCAGTGTGGGATGAGAGAGTAACGATCCTGGTGGAAAGCCTGAGGGACCCTCTGTACGTCAAGGTAGAGTTTATTAGTTGGACATTACAAAAGTCATGTTGAGGATCACTTTACGGATCGTCTCTTTACTTTTTACTGCTTTATGTCTCTTGAGGTTTTTGACTACGACTTTGGACTGCAGGATGATTTTATGGGCTCAGCATATCTCCACTTGGAGTCACTGGAACATCAGAGGTATTTATTTTGTCATTAAATAGTCTAATTTTAGTATTAACATCAGAGGTGTCGAGCTCCAGTGCAAGTATACACGGTCTTGTGTCGCCCTCTTGTGGTAGTTTTAAGAAACACACTCATGCTCTCTTTACATTAAAGAGTTCCTGCTAAATATCAAACATCCATCCATTCATCCATTCATCCATCCATCCATCCATCCATTTTCTACCGCTTGTCCCTTTTGGGGTCGCGGAGGGTGCTGGAGCCTATCTCAGCTGCATTCGAACGTGTGCAAGGTTATTGAGCCATAAAAATATTGATATGTAGATTTATTTCAGCATCGTTTGTAGACTTTGTAAATGATTGCCATGTTTTTCTTGTGCACGTGCAATAAAATAAATACATTTTATTCTCACACAAATTGTTAAAATACAAACAGCCCATTAAAAAACAAGCATGATGCAACAGCAGATACTGCAAATAAAATAACAAATATGATCATATAAACACATATATAATGATTAATAAATAAATCTTGAATAAAATAAATGATTTTAATATAAAACAAATAAATGTAAACGATTACCAATGTATATTTGTATAATAAATTTTTACCGTGTTATAAAATAGGAATCTCTTATGCCCTTTCTCGCTGACATTATATCCCTAACATGTATTTGTCAATTTTTTATTTAACATCCTGTGGTGCAAAAAAGTATACTACTAAGTGTGTAGAGTGGAACGGCTTTGGTTTCTATTTATGTATGCAGGACTACCCCAGCAGGCACCAGACATTGATACAACGTCGATTATACATGCACGTCCTTTAAAACTGACGTTGAAACAGTGTTGCGAAATAGTTGTATTTGTAAATTGAGACAATGTTGATGTCTAACGCTGGATCCACGTTGTTGGTTGGAAAATGACCAAATTTCAATGGTCAAATCAACGTCACAACCTGACATTGAATAAACGTTGTCAAAAAGCATGTTGTTTCAATGTTGTATTTGTGTTGTAGAATATTGGTTGTTGGGTTGTCCCGATACCAATATTTTGATACCGGTACCAAAATGCATTGCGATACTTTTCAATATCTTTCGATACTTTTCTAAATAAAGGGCACCACAAAAAATGGCATTGTTGGCTTTATTTTAGCAACAAATCTTAGGGTACATTAAACATATGTTTCTCGTTGCAATTTTGTCCTTAACTGAAATAGTGAACATACTAGACAACTTGTCTTTTAGTAGTAATTTAACAAACAAAGGCTCCTAATTAGTCTGCTGACGTATGCAGTAACATATTGTGTCATTTATCATTCTATTATTTTGTCAACATTAGGAGGGACAAACTGTAAAAATTGATTATTGATCTACTTGTTCATTTACTGTTAATATCTGCTTACTTTCTGTTTTAACATGTTGTATCTACACTTCTGTTAAAATGTAATAATCACTTATTCTTCTGTTGTTTGATACTTTACATTAGTTTTCGATGATACAACACATTTAGGTATCGATCGGATACCAAGTAGTTACAGGATCATACATTGGTCATATTCAAAGTCCTCATGTGTCCAGGGACATATTTCCTGAGTTTATAAACATATGACTTTAATTAAAAAAAAGAAAAAAGATTTTGTGACAATAAAAAATGTATATGTAATCATAGTAGTATCGACTAGATACGCTATTTTACTTGGTATCATTACAGTGGATGTCAGTTGTAGATCCTCCCATAGCATTTGTTTACATTTAGGCGCTCTATTCCTCATCCTGCAGTGATAATGATACTTGAAAGAAACATACTTTATTTTTCGCCATGGAGGCCAGGATTAGTAATTTAAGAAGTAGCTAAAACACTGCGGATGGACATTAGCCGCTAATTAGCTAGCCATGTCTTATAAATTTGTTATTGTATAACAAAAACATTTTTGTGTTTTTTTTAATTGTTTACAAACTCAGGAAATAAGTCCCTTGAGGTATTCAAAGGGAAAAAACATATTTTGCGCAACATGTTGAAAAGAGAAAAATCAATTTCAACATTGAATTGATATTGTTACATTGCCATCATGTGTTTTTGTCTGATTATAATTGTGATGAAAACTTGAAGCATTCAACAGTGTTGAACATTATCAGTATCAGCATTGGTATGGCCAATACTGCCCTTGTAATTACTTGATATTGGATCCATACACATGTTTGCAGTATCGTCCAAAAATAATGTAAAGTACCCAAACAACAGATGACTAACTCCTTATTACATCTGAACAGAAGTGTAGATAGAAACATGTTGCAACAGAAAGTAGCCAGATTAAAGTAAATTAGCAAATAGATTAGTTAAAAACAAAACAAAAACAAAAAACGATCGGAAATGATTGGGGTGTCAAAAAAAAGAAAGATATTTATTTGTAACGATTCTTAATCGATTAAAAAAAAGAAAAATCGATTTAAACATTTTTTTTTCTTTTAAATCTGTCCTGTCCAGCCACTCAGGCAAGTCATATACCGTATTTTTCGGACTATAAGTCACAGTTTTTTTCATAGTTTGGCCGGGGGTGCGACTTATACTCAGGAGCGACTTATGTGTGAAATTATTAACACATTACCGTAAAATATCAATAATATTATTTAGCTCATTCACGTAAGAGACTAGACGTATAAGATTTCATCAGATTTAGCGATTAGGAGTGACAGATTGTTTGGTAGACGTATAGCATGTTCTATATGTTATAGTTATTTGAATGACTCTTACCATAATATGTTACCTTAACATACCAGTTGGTTATTTATGCATCATATAACGTACACTTATTCAGCCTGTTGTTCACTATTCTTTATTTATTTTAAATTGCCTTTCAAATGTCTATTCTTGGTGTTGGGTTTTATCAAATACATTTCCCTAAAAAATGCGACTTATACTCCAGTGCGACTTATATATGTTTTTTTCCTTCTTTATTATGCATTTTCGGCCGGTGCGACTTATACTCCAGAGCGACTTATAGTCCGAAAAATACGGTAGTTGATGTAGATGATCTATATCTGCTGTACACAATGACTTTAGAAAAGAGAAGTGTGGTATACTTCTCTTGTTGTCTTATTTGTATTTGACTTTATCAAATGTTTGGATAGAATTTTATTAAACAAAACCAACTACAACCAACGCGAGCAATGGTTATACTGGTGAAAATAAATAGAGCATGCTTAGCAGCATAATAGACGCCCAAAACTAAAGAGGAGACATTTTACCAAGGTACGTCTATAGGCTACTGTTTCAAACGTTTCACATTGCCATATAACTTGGTGCATGTAGTCCACAATATGCAAACACCAATGAGGAATTATTTTATCATGTGATCTGGCTGTGATCTGGAACCCATTTCCTCAGCGTATCAGCATATTGAGAAGGAAATACGCACTGACACTACCCATATCCATATATGTCCAAAATATATTTTGCCCTGTCAGCTGGATGAGACATCGACATACAGGCTAACGGGCATATATTTCCCCCCGTTCGCCTGTATGTCGATGTGTCATTGACCGGGCTAGCATGTTAAGCATTACACGAGGAGCTAAGCACCATCTCACTAAGCCTTTTTTGCAGGAACATACTAGCTTTGTTAGACAAGATCATAGAATGTATTGGACAATATAGTTTACATACCAAATGTCCATTTCCATTTATTACAAGTAATAAGAAAAGGTAAATGCCTGACTTACCTATCAAGGAGGAAATTAGCAAGTTTGTCATCAGATCACCATCTTTCAGTGGCCTAGTGGTTAGAGTGTCCGCCCTGAGATCGGTAGGTTGTGAGTTCAAACCCCGGCCGAGTCATACCAAAGACTATAAAAAAAATGGGACCCATTACCTCCCTGCTTGGCACTCAGCATCAAGGGTTGGAATTGGGGGTTAAATCACCAAAATGATTCCCGGGCGCGGCCACCGCTGCTGCCCACTGCTCCCCTCACCTCCCAGGGGGTGATCAAGGGTGATGGGTCAAATGCAGAGAATAATCTCGCCACACCTAGTGTGTGTGTGACAATCATTGGTACTTTAACTTTAACTTTAACTTTAACTTTAAAGGCATCCCTGATACAAATCCTGATTTTGTTCCTGGCTTTGTCATGAATAAGTTACGTAACGAGGGCTTCGAAATGAAAACAATAACAAGATTTCGGGGCTGTAATTAGCATATGAGCTAAACTACTGTTATCAGTTAAAGAGGTACTGGAAAAGAAGATGATTTATTAATGCATTTTGACATATCAGGGCCATTTAATGATGACGTGGCATGAAATTATTACATATGGCTCCTTTAACTGAAACAGAAATCATTCAGAGGCCCACCCACACTTTGAAAGACCCTGCTATAATCTGTTATTTCTTGTACAGTTTACAAGCTCAATTGGTTCTAAGACGGAGCTCTTAATTCAAAACGCTTGTATCACAAATTGCCGTGGCCAATGGAAATCAATTTAATCGGTTTTTGGCCCCCCCAAAAAGCACAATTTTAACATGTAAACATACTTCTAGATCCGAGTATTGTATAAATACAATACAATGGTTTTATGAAGTAATTTAGTGAGCCTCTATCTCTGTCAAACACACCATCAGCAGCTTCTCCATATTTTCTTGGATACATTTCCACCCTTTAGATATTATTTTAACGTCCTTGGCTGGCGTTATCGACTCATTCTGAGTCTGCACGGTGCGTCATTCGCCCCAATTGCTTCGCTCGGTCATGTTTTTGATGATTTATTTCTCTAATTCAATGACTATCGTCCATTTCTTCTTCTCAGCACTGTCCTTCACACTCATTGTCTTCCTTCCAACGATTGGAAACACAAACTCATGTCGATCTCTAGCTGTGAGCTAATGCTCTAGCGAGTAAGACCATAGCTCACTGTGGCATTTTAGTGAACCTAATGTCCTCCCTGCAGGATGCTGGACGTCTCCCTGGACCTCAGTGACCCACATTATCCGGAACATAACCTCGGCAGCCTGGAAATATCCGTCACTTTATCGCCCCGAGATGGAGACATGAGAGACGCGGTAAGAAAAAAAAAAAAAGTTCTTGTTTTTCCTTTCAGTTTTTGTGTATTGACCTGGAAGTTCTGGCTCCATTCATGCTCCGTTTCTGGAAACGCTTCAACTCAGCAAGCGTTCTTGCACAAACACAAACGTCATAAATATGTTGGTGTAAAAGTTCCATGTTCAAAGAGCGCCGAGGTCTCTTCTTCCAACTCGATGCGTGAGTCGCAGTTATTTCTGCTCAATTATTTGTCGGTCTAATTGGACCCCTGCACGCTCGACCCAGAACAAGGCGGAGTCATGGGGGAAATACTTTATTCCGTTTGATCTGATGTCTTAATTTTGCTGCTTATTTACTTGGGAGAGTCCACACTTGACAGAACAAATAAAGTCTATTTAGGTTAAGCACCATTTTGGATCTGTCCAGCTGTGACTGAAATGAGTACAAGGCTGCACATTTTGGATCTGTTGAATTTGTAAAAGGACACCTCCAAATAGTATGTTATTTACATTGAAAACATAAATAATACAAATAATTTTGTGTGCATGTATTTACATGTTCAATGCAACCTCCTACAGCTTTGACGTTTCACTTTCTAGTGCTAAAATAAAGCAATAGTTGATTGTAAACAATCCTGGATATGGACATACACTATATCGCCAAAAGTATTTGGCCACCCATCCAAATGATCAGAATCAGGTGTCCTAATCACTTGGCACGACCACAGGTGTATAAAATCAAGCACTTAGACATGGAGACTGTTTCTACAAACATTTGTGAAAGAATGGGCCCCTCTCAAGAGCTCAGTGATTTCCAGCATGGAACTGCCATAGGATGCCACCTGTGCAACAAATCCAGTCGTGAAATTTCCTCGCTCCTAAATATTCCAAAGTCAACTGTCAGCTTTATTATAAGAAAATGGAAGAGTTTGGGAGAACACGCCGCAGTCGGTGTAAGAGCCGACTGCGGCCTCCTCTCTGAGCTGCCACCTTAACGTGGTAGAGGAGTTTGCGTGTCCCAATGATCCTAGGAGCTATGTTGTCCGGGGGCTTCCATGCCCCCTGGTAGGGTCTCCCAAGACAAACAGGTCCTAGGTGAGGGATCAGACAAAGAGCAGCTCGAAGACTTCTATGGAAATGCAAGAACCGAGACTCAGATTTCCCTCGCCCGGACGCGGGTCACCGGGGCCCCCCTCCGGAGCCAGGCCCGGAGTTGGGGCACGATGGCGAGCGCCTGGTGGCCGGGCCTGTCCCCATGGGGCCCGGCCGGGCACAGCCCGAAGAGGCAACGTGGGTCCCCCCTCCAATGGGCTCACCACCCATAGCAGGGGCCATAGAGGTCGGGTGCAATGTGAGCTGGGCGGTAGCCGAAGGCAGGGCACTTGGCGGTCCGATCCTCGGCTACAGAAGCTAGCTCTTGGGACGTGGAACGTCACCTCGCTGGGGGGGAAGGAGCCTGAGCTAGTGCGCGAGGTAGAGAAGTTCCGGTCGGATATAGTCGGACTCACCTCGACGCACAGCAAGGGCTCTGGAACCAGTTCTCTCGAGAGGGGCTGGACTCTCTTCCACTCTGGCGTTGCCAGCAGTGAGAGGCGACGGGCTGGGGTGGCAATTCTTGTTGTCTCAGAGCCTGCATGTTGGAGTTCAACCCGGTGGACGAGAGGGTAGCTTCCCTCCGCCTTCGGGTGGGGGGACGGGTCCTGACTGTTGTTTGCGCTTACGCGCCAAACAGCAGCTCAGAGTACCCACCCTTTTTGGATTCACTCGAAGGAGTACTTGAGAGTGCTCCCCCGGGTGATTCCCTCGTTCTACTGGGGGACTTCAACGCTCATATTGGCAACGACAGTGAAACCTGGAGAGGCGTGATTGGGAAGAATGGCCGCCCGGATCTGAACCCAAGTGGTGTTTTGTTATTGGACTTTTGTGCCCGTCACGGATTGTCCATAACGAACACCATGTTCAAGCATAAGGGTGTCCATATGTGCACTTGGCACCAGGACACCCTAGGCCGCAGTTCTATGATCGACTTTGTAGTTGTCTCATCGGATTTGCGGCCTCATGTTTTGGACACTCGGGTGAAGAGAGGGGCGGAGCTTTCTACCGATCACCACCTGGTGGTGAGTTGGCTGCGATGGTGGGGGAGGATGCCGGACAGACCTGGCAGACCCAAACGCATTGTGAGGGTTTGCTGGGAACGTCTGGCAGAGTCTCCTGTCAGAGAGAGTTTCAATTCCCACCTCCGGAAGAACTTTGAACATGTCACGAGGGAGGTGCTGGACATTGAGTCCGAGTAGACCATGTTCCGCACCTCTATTGTCGAGGCGGCTGATTGGAGCTGTGGCCGCAAGGTAGTTGGTGCCTGTCGTGGCGGTAATCCTAGAACCCGTTGGTGGACACCGGCGGTGAGGGATGCCGTCAAGCTGAAGAAGGAGTCCTATCGGGTTCTTTTGGCTCATGGGACTCCTGAGGCAGCGGACAGGTACAGGTGTGCGGCTTCAGCGGTCGCGGAGGCAAAAACTCGGACATGGGAGGAGTTCGGGGAAGCCATGGAAAACGACTTCCGGACGGCTTCGAAGCGATTCTGGACCACCATCCGCCGCCTCAGGAAGGGGAAGCAGTGCACTACCAACACCGTGTATGGTGCGGATGGTGTTCTGCTGACCTCGACTGCGGAAGTTGTGGATCGGTGGAGGGAATACTTCGAAGACCTCCTCAATCCCACCAACACGTCTTCCTATAAGGAAGCAGTGCCTGGGGAATCTGTGGTGGGCTCTCCTATTTCAGGGGCTGAGGTTGCTGAGGTAGTTAAAAAGCTCCTCGGTGGCAAGGCCCCGGGGGTGGATGAGATCCGGCCGGAGTTCCTTAAGGCACTGGATGCTGTAGGGCTGTCTTGGTTGACAAGACTCTGCAGCATCGCGTGGACATCGGGGGCAGTACCTCTGGATTGGCAGACCGGGGTGGTGGTTCCTCTCTTTAAAAAGGGGAACCGGAGGGTGTGTTCTAACTATCGTGGGATCACACTCCTCAGCCTTCCCGGTAAGGTCTATTCAGGTGTACTGGAGAGGAGGCTACGCCGGATAGTCGAACCTCGGATTCAGAAGGAACAGTGTGGTTTTCGTCCTGGTCGTGGAACTGTGGACCAGCTCTATACTCTCGGCAGGGTCCTTGAGGGTGCATGGGAGTTTGCCCAACCAGTCTACATGTGCTTTGTGGACTTGGAGAAGGCATTCGACCGTGTCCCTCGGGAAGTCCTGTGGGGAGTGCTCAGAGAGTATGGGGTTTCGGACTGTGATTGTGGCGGTCCGCTCCCTGTATGATCAGTGTCAGAGCTTGGTTCGCATTGCCGGCAGTAAGTCGGACACGTTTCCGGTGAGGGTTGGACTCCGCCAAGGCTGCCCTTTGTCACCGATTCTGTTCATAACTTTTATGGACAGAATTTCTAGGCGCAGTCAAGGCGTTGAGGGGATCCGGTTTGGTGGCTGCAGGATTAGGTCTCTGCTTTTTGCAGATGATTTGGTCCTGATGGCTTCATCTGGCCAGGATCTTCAGCTCTCACTGGATCGGTTCGCAGCTGAGTGTGAAGCGACTGGGATAGAATCAGCACCTCCAAGTCCGAGTCCATGGTTCTCGCCCGGAAAAGGGTGGAGTGCCATCTCCGGGTTGGGGAGGAGATCTTGCCCCAAGTGGAGGAGTTCAAGTACCTCGGAGTCTTGTTCACGAGTGAGGGAAGAGTGGATCGTGAGATCGACAGGCGGATCGTTGCGGCGTCTTCAGTAATGCGGACGCTGTATCGATCCGTTGTGGTGAAGAAGGAGCTGAGCCGGAAGGCAAAGCTCTCAATTTACCGGTCGATCTACGTTCCCATCCTCACCTATGGTCATGAGCTTTGGGTTATGACCGAAAGGAGAAGATCACGGGTACAAGCGGCCGAAATGAGTTTCCTCTGCCGGGTGGCGGGGCTCTCCCTTAGAGATAGGGTGAGAAGCTCTGTCATCCGGGGGGAGCTCAAAGTAAAGCCGCTGCTCCTCCACATCGAGAGGAGCCAGATGAGGTGGTTCGGGCATCTGGTCAGGATGCCACCCGAGCGCCTCCCTAAGGAGGTGTTTAGGGCATGTCCGACCGGTAGGAGGCCACGAGGAAGACCCAGGACACGTTGGGAAGACTATGTCTCCCGGCTGGCCTGGGAACGCCTCAGGATCCCCCGGGAGGAGCTGGACGAAGTGGCTGGGGAGAGGGAAGTCTGGGCTTCCCTGCTTAGGCTGCTGCCCCCGCGACCCGACCTCGGATAAGCGGAAGAAGATGGATGGATGGATGGAAGAGTTTGGGACCAACTCAGCCACCAAGTGGTAGGCCACGTAAACTGACAGAGAGGGGTCAACGCATAGTGCAAAGAGGTCGCCGACTTTCTGCACAGTCAGTTGCTACAGAGCTCCAAACTTCATGTGACCTTCCAATTAGCCCATGTACAGTACGCAGAGAGCTTCATGGAATGGGTTTCCATGGCGGAGCAGCTGCATCTAAGCCATACATCACCATGTCCAATGCAAAGCGTCGGCTTTAGTGGTGTAAAGCACGTCGCCACTGGACTCTAGAGACGCATTCTCTGGAGTGATGAATCACGCTTTTCCATCTGGAAATCTGATGGACGAGTCTGGGTTTGGAGGTTGCCAGGAGAACGCTACATTTTGGACTGCATTGTGCCGAGTGTGAAATTTGGTGGAGGAGGAATTATGATGTAGGGTTGTTTTTCAGGAGTTGGGCTTGGCCCCTTAGTTCCAGTGATAGGAACTTTGAATTCTCCAGAATACCAAAACATTTTGGACAATTCCATGCTCCCAACCTTGTGGGAACAGTTTGGAGCGGGCACCTTCCTCTTCCAACATGACTGTGCATCAGTGCACAAAGCAAGGTCCATAAAGACGTGGCTGACAGAGTTGGTGTGGATAAACTTGACTGGCCTGCACAGAGTCCTGACCTGAACCCGATAGAACACTTTTGGGATGAATTAGAACGGAGACTGAGAGCCAGGCCTTCTCGACCAACATCAGTGTGTGACCTCACCAATGCGCTTTTGGAAGAATGGTGGAAAATTCCTATAAACACACTACGCAACCTTGTGGACAGCCTTCCCAGAAGAGTTGAAGCTGTAATAGCTGCAAAAGGTGGACCGACATCATATTGAACCCTATGGGTTAGGAATGGGATGGCACTTCAAGTTCATATGTGAGTCAAGGCAGGTGGCCTAATATTTGGCAATATAGTATAGGTCACCTTTCTCTGTGGGTTTGACTACAGGTGGGGAAAATAATAGATTTTTCGATGCATGGCAATTCAGACATGAACGATTATAAAATGGATTTGTAAACATCGATAGTCAATATATTTATTGTGAATAAAGTCATAATTTGGCTGACTGCAGCGAGACACCTCGATGGGAGATCCGACCATCCTTTATTTGAGGGCACTTATGTTCCAGTTTTGCACACATTTCATGTGTTTAATAAATGTGATGGGAATGTCTTATTACAAATGCACTGTTTTTAAAAGATAACCGCTTATTTAGTGAAACAAAAAGACATGTAAAACTGCATCAATATCCATCGATTAAAGATGCACCAATAATCAAGTCCGAATGGAATGGTGAGGTGGCCAAAGATTCCCACCTGTAGTTCTGACTAATTGTCGGTCGAGGTATTTTAGAAGAGAGTGTGTCCAAATGGAATAAAACAGACCCTAAGTGTAGGTGTGTGTGCATGTTGTAAAAGACCACACAAGGCGAGTCCTTCCTGCCTTTTTCACGTGCATGACTAACCAACGCCTCACTAAAGTCTTCTGATCTAACCCCACCCCTTTTTCACCGGGTCACCACTACCACTTGAACACCTTACATCACAGTCCCTTTAACCTCTGACATTACAGGGGGGGGGGGGCACTCTGTAACCGCTTTGTCTCATCTACAGACCATGCTTTTGAGAAGGAGCTGGAAAAGATCCAGTAAGGTAACTAAAAGCGCATGTACCCCCCAACACTACCCACTGCACCCCACCCGTGTCTCGCCTGGTGTGCTGCTCTGTTTTTCCTATCTCTTGTTGTCCTCCCCTGCATTGCATTGGCAACTTTTCTTTTTCTTCATTTGTCGCATCGTTAGAACTTTATTTTTCACAAGCAGCAAAATATCCATGTTGGTCTGGTTCAAAACAATTATTCTGATTTTGTGGTACTCCCTGGCTCCACTCAAGACAGGGCTGGCCCGTGGCAAAAACACTCTATGCCGTAGTTTAGGGCCACAACCACTAGGGGTCAGGGTTGTCCTGATACCAATATTTTGGTACCGGTACCAAAATGTATTTCGATACTTTTCAGTACTTTCTAAATAAAGGGAACCACAAAAATATGTCTATCAGATTTATTTTAGCAAAAAAATCTTAGGGTACATTAAACATATGTTTATTATTGCAATCGAAGAACAATTTTGTCCTTAAATAAAATAGTGAACATACTAGACAACTTGTCTTTTATTAGTAAGTAAGCAAACAGTGACTCCTAATTAGTCTGCTGACGTATGCAGTAACATATTGTGTCATTTATCATTCTTTTATTTTGTCAACATTATGAGGGAAAAACTGTAAAAATTGAGTATTAATCTACTTGTTCATTTACTGTTAATATCTGCTTATTTTCTGTTTTAACATGTTCTATCTACACTTCTGTTAAAATGTAGTAATCACTTATTCTTCTGTTGTTTGATACTTTACATTAGTTTTGGATGAGACCACAAATTTGAGTATTGATCCGATACCAAGTAGTAACAGGATCATACATTGGTCATATTCAAAGTCATGTTCTAAGTTCATAAACATAATATAATTTTTTTTAAAAAGGAAAAATGGTTTTGTGACGATAAAAAAATATCGATGTAATCATAGTAGTATCGACTAGATACACTCTTCTACTTGGTATCATTACAGTGGATGTCAGGTGTAGATCCACCCATGGCATTTGTTTACATTCAGGGGTGCAATCTTTTGTTAGCGGTGATACTTGTAAGAAACGTACTTTATTTGTCGCCATGGAGGCCAGGATTAGTGATTTAGAAGTAGCTAAAACACTGCCGACGATGGATGTATGTTAGCCGCTAACTAGGTCGCCATGTCTTAAAGCACCTCTTCCTGAGGGCATTTCAGTGTTATAACTTCACCTTTATCTTTAGTTTTTAGACCAAAATGCGTCTGTTCTCCCTTTTCTGTCTGCACACTGTGTCTGCTTGTAAGTACTCCGTGTGTGCGTGCTGCTGAACATGCTCCTATTCTCATAAAACCAGCAATGTCATGACGTGCCATCAAATTAAAAAAAATGGGGAACCCTATTTTTCAAACGGAGTATAGTACCGTTTTTAATTCATTAGTACCGCGATACTATACTAGTATACTATACTATTTTTTTTTTTCAATTTAAGCCTGTCGGTTATAAAATACAACGCCATAAAACAGGTCGATAAAAAGCATTAAAAGTGATGAAATGGATTTTGCGAAAGTTGAGGCCTTGAATTGAATTAAAAAAAACATTAAATTTGATGTCCAGAGGCATTAAAAATGTATCATTGAAGGGCAAATGACAATAAACTTGATAACTTTGCTGGCATCGATAAATTGCTAAGTCTGTGTGTTTCTTTTCTTTGTCTCTGGCTTTCAAAGTGGATTCAAGAGGGTTCACTCTGTGCATCGCTCCCTGCATTTGAGCATGTTTATTTGACTGTAGAATTAAATGAACAGATTGAAACCTAGACCTGGGCCGATAACAAATTTTGCTTGATGATATATTGACCTACCAATTATTGCCGAAAAACTATATTATTGCCAATATTTTTATGAGACCAAATTAAGGACAAGATAATTCACCCCCTTCTTTTCATTCCGCCGTGGTAAAAACGTGTGCGGCCGCTAAAAGCGACAAAAAGCGTGTATGCTCTTGAATCATGCAAATGGCGATTTAGCGATGCTGGAAAACTTACCGACTTTCATTTTCATTTATCGTCGGTCAATCGATTTATGGAATATCGGCCCGGGCCTCGCGAAACCTCTTGTCAGTCATGCACAATCTTTGTTTCGGTTTGAGCAGGCGTGACCGAGAGCTTGCGCACAGAACACACGGACATCTCCTCGCTAGTTGCGACTCGCGAGTGAGAAGCAAACAAAAGTTAAGACTAAAAAAGATGATACTGCATGATTGATTGTAAAGCCAAATGTGTGGGATTATTTTATCTTCACAACAGAATGAGCAACATGAGCCAGTCAGCACGACGCACAAGCAAGTACGCCGTGATGGCTTTGGCAACAAAAAAGACAACAAAACAAACCACCCGGCACAGTTTTTCCAACTGGGGGAAAAAACTGCACTTCTTTCTTTTGAATGTTATTTTATTTTATGAATTTTTGTATTTTATTTATTTGTATTTATTTACTTTTTAAAACGTTGTAGAGATGTTCAATATTTATTGACATGCAATGTTTGCTAACAGCAATTGAGAGTCCATTATATTTTTAGGTTTGTTTACCTATTTAGGATAATTTATTGACCTTCTAATTACAATGGCAAAAAAATACTACAGTATTGAAAAATGTTTATTGCTTTTGAAAGGGTCACTTTTTATTAATATATACTATGATTACTATTATAGTATACACCCTCCGGTTCTAACTAACCCTCCGGTTAGTTAGAACCGGAGGGTGTGTTCTAACTATCGTGGGATCACACTCCTCAGCCTTCCCGGTAAGGTCTATTCAGGTGTACTGGAGAGGAGGCTACGCCGGATAGTCGAACCTCGGATTCAGGAGGAACAGTGTGGTTTTCGTCCTGGTCGTGGAACTGTGGACCAGCTCTATACTCTCGGCAGGGTCCTTGAGGGTGCATGGGAGTTTGCCCAACCAGTCTACATGTGCTTTGTGGACTTGGAGAAGGCATTCGACCGTGTCCCTCGGGAAGTCCTGTGGGGAGTGCTCAGAGAATATGGGGTTTCGGACTGTCTGATTGTGGCGGTCCGCTCCCTTTATGATCAGTGTCAGAGCTTGGTTCGCATTGCCGGCAGTAAGTCGGACACGTTTCCGGTGAGGGTTGGACTCCGCCAAGGCTGCCCTTTGTCACCGATTCTGTTCATAACTTTTATGGACAGAATTTCTAGGCGCAGTCAAGGCGTTGAGGGGATTCGGTTTGGTGGCTGCAGGATTAGGTCTCTGCTTTTTGCAGATGATGTGGTCCTGATGGCTTCATCTAGCCAGGATCTTCAGCTCTCACTGGATCGGTTCGCAGCTGAGTGTGAAGCGACTGGGATGAGAATCAGCACCTCCAAGTCCGAGTCCATGGTTCTCGCCCGGAAAAGGGTGGAGTGCCATCTCCGGGTTGGGGAGGAGATCTTGCCCCAAGTGGAGGAGTTCAAGTACCTCGGAGTCTTGTTCACGAGTGAGGGAAGAGTGGATCGTGAGATCGACAGGCGGATCGGTACGGCGTCTTCAGTAATGCGGACGCTGTATCGATCCGTTGTGGTGAAGAAGGAGCTAAGCCGGAAGGCAAAGCTCTCAATTTACCGGTCGATCTACGTTCCCATCCTCACCTATGGTCATGAGCTTTGGGTTATGACCGAAAGGACAAGATCACGGGTACAAGCGGCCGAAATGAGTTTCCTCCGCCGGGTGGCGGGGCTCTCCCTTAGAGATAGGGTGAGAAGCTCTGTCATCCGGGGGGAGCTCAAAGTAAAGCCGCTGCTCCTCCACATCGAGAGGAGCCAGATGAGGTGGTTCGGGCATCTAGTCAGGATGCCACCCAAGCGCCTCCCTAGGGAGTTGTTTAGGGCACGTCCGACCGGTAGGAGGCCACGAGGAAGACCCAGGACACGTTGGGAAGACTATGTCTCCCGGCTGGCCCGGGAACGCCTCGGGATCCCCCGGGAGGAGCTGGACGAAGTGGCTGGGGAGAGGGAATTTCTGGGCTTCCCTGCTTAGGCTGCTTCCCCCGCGACCCGACCTCGGATAAGCGGAAGAAGATGGATGGATGGATGGATGATTACTATTACTAATTAATTTGGCCACAGTTAATGTAAACTTTTCAACTAATCAACACTATCATTGACAAATAGTTACAATTTTGTCCATACAGACTATTGTGTGCTTTTGATTATATACAATAATGATCTGCAGTAGGACATGGGCATCAAATGTGTTTTAAGTTGTAATAAAAAAGGCATTAAAAATAATTAAATTAGATTTGCTGATACCTGCACAAACCCTGTAAAAGTTCAGGTAAAAATAAATGTTGTCAAATATTAATACTAGGATTGTTTGACAAAAAACAAGCATGAACATTATGTGTTCACACACAGCATTTAACGTGATGGAAGAAAGATTAAAATATAATACATTTATTTGTTGTGCCATTGGATAAAGTTATGTTCAAGGTAGGTCTGGGCGATATGGCCTTTTTTTAATATCTCAATATTTTATTTAATATGTCTCGATACACGATATATATCTCGATATTTTGCCTTAGCCTTGAATGAATACTTGATACATATAATCACAGCAGTATGATGATTCTATGTGTCTACATTAAAACATTCTTGTTCATACTGCATTAATATATGCTCATTTTAAACTTTCATGCAGAGAGGGAAATCACAACTAAGTCAATTTACCAAAATTGTATTTATTAAACAGTTATTAAGCAGTGGCACAAACATTCATGTCATTTCCAAACAGAAAGTGCAAGATTGTCAGAGACATTTTAAAACAAGCTATGTGTGCACTTTTGTGCATGATGTCACTAAGATGACATATCAAAACAACACTAAATTAAAGTGCACTTTTTGTACAGAAAGCCACTACAATAGTTCAAAAACAAATAAAGTGCACTTTTGTGCATGATGTCACACAAGATATTTCAATAACTGTCAAATAAAAATGAGCTGCATAATAGGAAATCAAATAGTGTATGTCCTTCGCTATGTGGTAGGTTACTGCGGACGTCATCAAATTCTTAAAAACACCAGAGTGATGTAATAGAGATGATCTTTGACCAGCTCCTGTCACTCGGACAACATTTTTTTACCAAAATCAAATGTCCACTGTGGAGAATGCTGGTTCTCTAGAAAGGAAAAGCCCATGGTCTTTAGCTTTCTAGAAACAATTTCCAGTGGAACCTCGATTTACGAACTTAAGTGGTTCTTGAACAGGGTTCGTAAATCAGAAAGTTTGTATAGTGAAGCAAATAAATGTGAATATGAATAATGAGTCCCAAACTCGACAAAAGGTTTAGTCAGGGTTTATACACTTTGAACACAATATAAAGTGCTGTAAAGTACTGCATACGTAACAAGGAGGTGATTAATCAACTGTCTTTTTTATCAAAAAGCTAAAACAACTCACGCACACACACACATAAGTCCCTTTACAGTAGGGGAGGGCTTCTATGGCCCCATTCCTGGGTGGATATCACGTGAGAGGAAGTGGGTGGGGGATTAATCATTTTGCAATGCAGCCTGCTGAAAATGATGGAAATCGCCTGACACTGTGATCAAAGTTCGAATTGCCACAAAACACATTTTAAGATATTAAACACTCTACTGCCATCTGGTGGTTAAAGTGGATAGTGCACCCCTCCCCAATCCAATTGGTCACGTTTCATGCGTCAGGTAAACTGTGACAAACGTGGCCAAATGAATCCCCTTCCTACTGTAACAACCATATTGCTAAAATAATAAATATTTTAAAAAGTAAGGCTGGAAGAGGATAGGAGCCACTGAACGAGAGGTGTGCTTCTCCTTTGCCGTGAAATAAGTCTGCTTTGGTATATTTTTCCGGGAAAGTCCGTTCTCATCACAATTAAAAACATGCTGTGGTACAAAGCCTCAGTCTCTTCAATACAAAAAAGCACAAAATGGCTGCCAACCGGACTCCAGATGAATGAGTGAAGCGTTCACACACACAGACATATTTGGCTCTATCTAAAAGTTCGTAAACCGAATAGTTTGCAATTATAGGGGTTCGTAAATCCAGGTTCCACTGTATTAAAATATATCTCTGATGTAGGATTACAATACAATGATTGATTGATTTATCACCTACGTAAAAAAAAAACAGACGCCATAATTCTATCAGAAGTTGTCGGTAGTCCCTAGCTACAAACAATTTATGGACACAAATACTGTACACTTCTGCACTGGGCAGACATCCTGCTGTATCGAGCCTTTGAAGCTCGCTAATATGGGCCGCCAGTCGGGAAAACGCCCAAAACACTAACTACCAAGCTACCCCTCCCCCAAAAAGGCCCTGCTGTTGAGTACTCTCCTTGCTTGGTTGCATTATTTTTACACAAACTCTTGTTTTTTTAAAGGAGATACAAACTATTAGTTAGTAGTTTGTGATAATAATCAGGAGTTTACTTCACCACTAGGCACATTTTTTATTTTTTTTGGTGCTTCAAATGTTTTCTTATTCCAGAGGGCTTGCAAAAGTTGATCTGGATATGATAATGAGGTTTGATCCCTGCCGTGCTGCGCTCTGGCCCCATTTTTTTTTATTAATCAGAAATATGTCGCAAAGTAACAACTTGATCATTGCTAACGTACAACACAACCGCATTACACCATGAACTGTCAACGTGGAAGTGGCTGCATGGGAGGTTCGCTGGATTGCGAGCATCCATTGGCGCTGTTTAGTGTCTGGAGGATGGAAATGAAGATCAAAGGGCTGTGCTTGTGAGGCAGGGTTTGTTCAGAGTTTAATGAAATTCATCTGAATAACAAAAGCTATGCTAATAAATTCGCCCTAACAAGGAAGAAGGCAGGGAGAGAGTCTAAAAAGATGGGGAGGGAGACATTTGTTGTGGTGCAAGATATTCTAATGATTCAAAGAGAGGTTAAATAGGCCTTTAAGTGGTAGTAAAAAGACTTAAATAGGTCACTTTGCAAGATGGACTGCTAAATGAATAAATGTTAGTCGTGAATGGAATCTTACATGAATTCGACTCCAAAACTGCTTGTTTCCGAGTTAATTATTATTATGATTTATTATTTATTATTATTATTTATTATTTAATTTATTATTATGACCTGCTCAGTGGCCTTGTGGTTAGAGTGTCCGCCCTGAGATCGGTAGGTCGTGAGTTCAAACCCCGGCCGAGTCATACCAAAGACTATAAAAATGGGACCCATTACCTCCCTGCTTGGCATTCAGCATCAAGGGTTGAAATTGGGGGTTAAATCACCAAAAATGATTCCCGAGCGCGGCTACTGCTGCTCACTGCTCCCCTCACCTCCCAGGGGGTGAACAAGGAGATGGGTCAACTGCAGAGGACAAATTTCACCACACCTAGTGTGTGTGTGTGTGTGTGACAATCATTGGTACTTTAACTTAACTTAACTTTAACTTATTAGCATTATCATCTATTCAGTGGTTCAGTTTAGGTCAGGGGTGTCAAACGTACGAACAGGTTTTATCTGGCCCGCGAGATGAGTTTGCTCAGTATAAAAATGAGCAGACATTTTTGAATGAAAGAAACTGCTGTTCTAAATTTGTCCACTAGATGTCACAATAGCAATTTGTTGTATTTGTATAGATGATGCTACATATGTACAAAAAAAATAAACCACATGATGTTAGTGCACCAGTCGAGGAAAATGAGTAAACTACATAAATAACATCCTGTAATTTGATTTTGATATTATTTTTTTTAATCTTGATAGATCTACAATTAACACCAACTGATGAACATTATCACATAATTTATTCAGAAAGTATAAATTACGACAAATAAAGATGGAATTTATTTAACCGCAACATGTAAGGGTAAAAAAACAACAACATTATGATTTGTTCATTTTCAGAATGTGCTTGTTCTATTACTAAACAAAGAAAACAATCTGAAGTTGTCTTTATTTTTAAGTTATCGTGCCGTGATTTTACCAGTCCGGCCCACGTGGGAGTAGATTTTTCTCCATGTGGCCCCCGATCTAAAATTAGTTTGACACCCCTGGTTAAGATCACCTTAGTCAGGGGTTTTCAAAGTGCCAGTTTTCAGCACATTGTGGAGATAAAATGGATCGAAAAACAAAAGAAAGGATGTTAGAAAAAAAGAGAGAAAATATGTAATGTACTGAGGAAAAAGTTGAAATAGTCACACTACAGTCGCTAGATTAAGTGTTGAATTACATTTTATTTACCGTATTTTACAGATTATAAAGCGCACACTCTAAATAGAATAAATAAATAAATTAGTTATTTACACAAAAATGTTTTTTAAATGTTTATTTACGTACCTTAGATGTTTCTAAACGGTGTCTTTAACACGGCAGTAAAACGGCTGATCAAACAAAACAGAAGTCATCGTCATGGACACACTAGCTGTGGAAACTAGCTCTCCAATCAGCTAAACAGACTCATTAACTCCACGGTGACGTTTTAGTGAATTTACTGAGGAATTTGTGAAACTGAAACAATACAAAAAGAATGCCATCATACGTTAATAACTCTAACGCAGGCACTCGTAAACGTGATAGCATATTAGCTAATGCTAACAACGCTAGCTGCATTACATTATTGTAGCACGGGCAAATATGCATGAAAACACTCCTACAGACGTCACACATGGGAGGGTTTAGTAAATATGAATAATTTGAGTTTCATTGTAAAACTTACAAACGTTGCGTGGAGTGATGAATGAAGAATCTATTCGAGTAGAAACGCTATGGACGATTAAAAGTCAAAACGGCACTTTTACTTCTGGTTCAAAGCTTTAAGCAGCAGGAAACACTAGGCATTCACCCAGCTGCACCTGCAATTCAGGGAACTTATCCAAAAGATGGCGCCGTAGCACAAACAATAAAACACAATTTAAGTGTCTTTGCTTGTGTTTAATGAAAACTATTTGCTTTATGGCCGTCGGCAAAGAAAAATCTATAAATTAGCCGCACTGTTTTATAAGCGGCAGGGTTCACAGCATAGGAACAAGGTAGCGGCTTATTGTCCGGAATTTCCGGTTTTCACAGTCGTCCCTTGTTCATCACGGTTAATTGAGACTGGACATAACTGCAACAAACAAATTTCCGTGAAGTACGATTGTTTTTAATATATGAAATATTTTCATAGAGCATACAAAAACTGTTTACATGATTGATTGATTGAGACTTTTATTAGTAGGTTGCACAGTGAAGTACATATTTCGTACAATTGACCACTAAATGGTAATACCCGAATAAGTTTTTCAACTTGTTTAAGTCGGGGTCCACTTAAATTGATTCATGATACAGATATATACTATCATATATACTATCATCATAATACAGTCATCACACAAGATAATCATCAGGGTGTATACATTGAATGATTTACATTATTTACAATTCGGGGTGGGGTGGGGGGGTTAGGTTTGGTTGTTATCATCAGTCATCAACAATTGAGAACAGAGAAATGGATATTGAAACAGTGTCGGTCTGACTTGGTAGGATATGTACAGCAAGTAGTGGACATAGAGAGAGAGAGAGAGATCAGAAGGTATAAGAAAAATATCTGCATTTGATTGTTTACATTTGATTATTAACAACAATCCGGGGAGGGTGTTAGTTTACCCTGCAAAAAATGTTCTATAGAATTTCTAAAGAATATCTCTATAGAATTTCTAATGAACTTTAGGACCGAAGTTCTATAGAATTTCTAAAGAATATCTCTATAGAATTTCTAATGAACTTTAGGACCGAAGTTCTATAGAACAGGATTCTAAAGAATGGTTCTATAGAACAGGGTTCTAAAGAATGGTTCTATAGAACAGGGTTCTAAAGAATGGTTCTATAGAACAGGGTTCTAAAGAATGGTTCTATAGATCTCCTCTAAAGAATAGTGCTATAGAAGAAAGTTCTAAAGAGTAGTTCTATAGAACAGGCTCCTATGGAATGGCTTTCTGTGGAATACGGTTCAGAATGATGTAGAAATGATTGGGCAGGCATTCTACAAAATCTGTGGTCTAACACTGGCAATGGAGAAAGACAAATATTGCAGTTGAATGAATGTTGACTTGTATTTATTATATACATGTAACTCAAATCTTGACGTAATAAATAAATGTCAGCAGCATAAATCAACATGATCACCGCGCTTCCCCGACTGTTAGAGACGGCTAGACGTCCAGCAGAATTTGTTTCTGAGGCCTTCTTTTTTTCCCATTTTCTGCGCAATGTTCAGTTTCACTCCAATGATTTTCTTTATCACATTTGCTTCACTTGAGGGATGGAGCTTCTTCACAAAATCTGAAAGATCAATAAAATATACCAGAATTAGTGTCTGCAGACACCAAGACACTAGCTGTCATGCAATGAGTTACACTATGGCATTTTTCAGCTCGATAAAGAGAGTGATGTCTATCATTTAATCAATGCAATGGATAGTCAACACACTGCATACATTGCATATCACGCGTTTCTATGCTGTAAGGCACTTGCACTGCTTGACGCACACAAAATCATATGTGGTGCAATCATGCCAGGCTTTACGAACTGCAACAAATCTGTATCAAATTCTGACAGTGCATGTACACTATTCATTAGCTATATAGAAAATCCATTCAGTGTGTGAAATATTTTTCAAATTATTTTCAGGATTTCACTTTCTTGTGAATCTTGTTGTGTACTTGATGGGTGTCCCCAATGGCGTTCGAACAATCACGAAAGTGCATTAATAGAATTCTAATAAAAATATTTAACTTCAATCTGATTGAAACCATATCCACATCGGGAAGGGGATCTGACACATTCCCTATCTAAAAGTCGTTCACTTCTCAACTTGCAGCAGAACTCACGGAAATTCCCGACGCTAGTTGTTAAATAGTAAGGCGGAGAATGCCGATATAAGATATCAAACGAGAAAAAGGTGTAGATATCCGTGCGCTGCGGTTTTTGCTTTGTCACTTGATGTTGGTTTCCGACGAGATCAAAGCTAATGTGACCACCCATGCCTATAAATCTGTCAAAACGAACATCTCGCAGTCAATTCATGGACCAAGCAGACTGGAAGCTATGGATATCTATACTTCATGCCAAACGATCACGGAACGACTTGGAGATAGGAAAAGGGTCAGATCCACTTCCCTGATGTGGATATGGTTTTAATCAGATTGATTTAACTTATACTCACCAATAATAGCAGACACTTTCTTGTCATCCAGTTTTGGTTTCTCATGCTTATCCTTAAAAGCATTGGATTTTTTTCCTGTCAAGCTGCTGTTGGCCAGCTCCTCTCTGGCAGAGCGACAGCAGGACGTCGAGCTGATAGTATTGTTGCCTGACGTGATAAGTCGTCCATCTTCATTAGCAGGCCAGGAAGTCCTTTAATAGAAAAAAGTACATTGTGATGCAGACACAATAAAAAAAAAATACATTAATAACATGAAGCTGGCGATATCCAAACCGCTCGGCTCTAACCCCAGCTATCATAATGTAAGGGTATTTTGATAGGAATCTTGTTCAAGTCAAGGGAAACATGGTAAGGAAGCAATCAAAGATGAAAAATATATATAACCATATATATTAATTCATCCTGACCACGCGAAGATTTAATATTTGTCGGTCAAGTATTAATCAGATATCCAGCTGAGACAAAATATCAAGAAGGAAGGGACGTAACTCTTGCTAATATAAGAGAAACACACAAAAACGGACGGACAGACAGACAAACAAACAAGTACCATATGTCCTCCCCTTATTTAGAGGGGAGGACATCACAACTTAGGATGTTGTATATGCAACAGTTCTGAAATTATCCCAAATCATAAATGGATTTTTATTGGAAAAAAGGGGCATAACTCTGGAAAATATTGTCCGAGACGACTCATTTTCGATAGGCTTCTTGTTACACTAAGATAAATAGATGTAACAAGTTTGGTTTCCGTACATGAAACGATTCTGTAAATATTGCGGTGACGGATGGACAGCCGTACATGACGACAATACCCGTAGGCCAAAGTTAGATGAAAATACAGTAATAAGAAAGTTATTTCATACATCGACATGTAAGCATATTTTCCATCAACCTATGATAATTACAATAACATACTTCTAGAATAAGAAAACCTACCTTCAACAACCCTCAATGCATCTCGAAGGGATTTGTTTTCCTCTCTCAACTGGAGGACTTCCTTCTTCAGGGATTCCATTTCTGTACATGTATCTTTCGGTGAAGTTCTTCCCAGCTGAAAATGTCAAAATAGTAAATCAAATGAAATAATTTGTATTATGATTAATTTGGGCGCTCATATGTTTTCCGGAAGCAATTTGTCCTGGATACGGCCCTGACAGCACCATATAAGTTTTACATGTATAAGCAACCTTGTAGGCACATTAATTTGAATATGCTACATGTACATGTAGCAGTAAGCCATTCACACAGTAGGCACTGTTCATCAGGTACCGTATTTTCCGCACTATAAGGCGCACCTAAAAACCACAAATTTTCTCAAAAGCTGACAGTGCGCCTTATAACCCGGTGCGCTTTATATATGGATAAATATTAAGATTCATTTTCATAAAGTTTAGGTCTCGCAACTACGGTAAACAGCCGCCATCTTTTTTCCCCGTAGAAGAAGCGCGCGGTGCATGCTGGGATATGTGACGTTTCATTTCCATTTGTGTGTTTATGTAAAGACCCCAAAATGGCTCCTATTAAGTGTGTTGTCTGTCTAATTATAAATAATGCAGACGAGGCGTGTTAACTGAGTTCTCAACGTTTTCTCACAGCGTGCTCATAACCACATTCTAACTGCCAGCATACAACGCTTCTCAGGGCTACCGCGCATGCTCGTAACTATCGTTGCATGCTGGGTAGTGTAGTTGTTATATTTGCTAGCTCATAACATCACATTGAGAGACACGCTTACGCGCTTAATTCAATACTCGCCGTCATTCCGGGTGGATTGACAAAAGACCTCCAGCCGCTAGATATTGGTGTCAACAGGGCATTCGAAGCTAGACTGCTAACTGCGTGGGAACAATGGAGGACAGAAGGCGAACACACCTTCACTAAGACGAGGAGGCAGCGCCAGACGACGCCAACATCTGCCAGTGGATCGTAAATTTGCCCAACTTTTCACTTCGGACACCGAAGACGAAGGATTTACGAATGAAGAATAACTTCAGAAAGTAAGCGCTATGTTTATTTTGTGTGTTGTGACATTAACGTTCGAGCAACATTATGTTGCTATTGCTCTGCACTATTTTGAATTTTACTATGTTTGTGATTGCACATTTGCGTACATTTTGGGAGTGAACAGAGTTGTTAGAACGCTGGTTTTTAATATATTATTAAAGTTTGACTGACCTATCTGACTGTTTTTTTGACATTCCCTTTAGCGCAGCGTAGGCGCGGCTTATAGTCCGGGGCGGCTTATTGGTGGACAAAGTTATGAAATATGCCATTCATTGAAGGTGCGGAAAATACGGTATTTGTAGTGTTATTTTCATATAAGTAAAAGTATAAACTTGTGTTTTAAACCAGTTGCCAGGGATGCAATTTTTACGTCCTCGATTTCAAATGAATGCTAGGCACTTGTGATTGTTTGCCTCGAGAGGGTGCTTTGATTAACCAATAAAATCCTATTCTATTCTATTCATGTACCGTATTTTCCGCACTATAAGGCGCACCGGATTATTAGCCGCACCTTCAATGAATGGCATATTTCATAACTTTGTCCACCAATAAGCCGCCCCGGACTATAAGCCGCGCCTACGCTGCGCTAAAGGGAATGTCAAAAAAGCAGTCAGATAGGTCAGTCAAACTTTAATAATATATTAAAAACCAGCGTTCTAACAACTCTGTTCACTCCCAAAATGTACGCAAATGTGCAATCACAAACATAGTAAAATTCAAAATAGTGCAGAGCAATAGCAACATAATGTTGCTCGAACGTTAATGTCACAACACACAAAATAAACATAGCGCTTACTTTCTGAAGTTATTCTTCATTCGTAAATCCTTCGTCTTCGGTGTCCGAAGTGAAAAGTTGGGCAAATTTACGATCCACTGGCAGATGTTGGCGTCGTCTGGCGCTGCCTCCTCGTCTTAGTGAAGGTGTGTTCGCCTTCTGTCCTCCATTGTTCCCACGCAGTTAGCAGTCTAGCTTCGAATGCCCTGTTGACACCAATATCTAGCGGCTGGAGGTCTTTTGTCAATCCACCCGGAATGACGGCGAGTATTGAATTAAGCGCGTAAGCGTGTCTCTCAATGTGCTGTTATGAGCTAGCAAATATAACAACTACACTACCCAGCATGCAACGATAGTTACGAGCATGCGCGGTAGCCCTGAGAAGCGTTGTTGTATGCTGGGAGTTCGAATGTGGTTATGAGCACGCTGTGAGAAAACGTTGAGAACTCAGTTAACACGCCTCGTCTGCATTATTTATAATTAGACAGACAACACACTTAATAGGAGCCATTTTGGGGTCTTTACATAAACACACAAATGGAAATGAAACGTCACATATCCCAGCATGCACCGCGCGCTTCTTCTACGGGGAAAAAAGATGGCGGCTGTTTACCGTAGTTGCGAGACCTAAACTTTATGAAAATGAATCTTAATATTTATCCATATATAAAGCGCACCGGGTTATAAGGCGCACTGTCAGCTTTTGAGAAAATGTGTGGTTTTTAGGTGCGCCTTATAGTGCGGAAAATACGGTACTCACAGCAGCAAGTTGGGCCTTCAATTGTGCCCGAGCATCATATCCCACAGCTGTACGGCTTACTTTCCTCTTTTTCTTCTGAAAAATCAAGATTAACAAGAAAACGTGTTCAGTTCTTTTATATGCCATTGAAGTGAAGAAATATGTTTGCAGAAATGATAGATTTTCGAGTACATGCAGAAAGTCTGTCAACACCTCAATTTGTCTTGAATATTATTCTGTCTGAGTTGGTCGAATTGAATCAAAATATTCAATAACTTTAAAGCCTACAATGAAACATGATTTGATTAACTTTTATGATAAAGAAAAACTGACAAGGTACTTCAAAAGTATGGGATTGAATCCTACAAAACCTCACACAGTTGAAACACCACTGAAATAGTGAGTGAGTGAATTAACGTTTAACGTCGCTTTCAACACTATTTCGGTCATATCGCGACAACACCGCTGAAATAAAAGTACCTGCTGTCTGTCAGATAGAGTCTCCTCAACACTTTCATCCTTGCTCTCACTGTCTGATGACCAAGACTTTGGCTGTTTGTTTCTCTTGCCTCTGCCATATTCCAAATCACCAGTAAGGGGTACATCCTTGCCAAACTGAGCGGCTTTCAAATATGGCGTCAGTTCACGTGTGTCTTCTGTGTAAAAACAAATATGTGCCACATTAAGCTAAATTAAACTGTACAGTTAGTCATACATTTCAGCAGCAGATTGTTATCACTAAATTACTTTGGTATACCTACAGTTCTGATGATTCAGAAATTCACCTCAGCGAGAAACACATTTCACCTTACTTTCCCTTATTTACAGGCTTACAGCCATATTAAAAAATTGTCAAGGTTAAGTCTGTACTATCATGACAATCACCTCAGCATTGCAGATTGAAACATTCAGTATACCAGGGCTGCACTGATGAGAAATTACTATCAATCATGGAAGAAAAAAAATTATATTAATTAAATTTAACTTTACATAAACAAAGTCGAAAGTTCAAGGTGTAAAATCAGAAGTACATTAAATATATCTATATTAAATATATCTATATTTATATGTACTTCTGGTAAAACGTATACTTTTTACTGAATTGAATTGAAAAGTTTTCAACTGTTTATTAATTACCACCAAATCTCAGAATTCTTGCCACGTATTTGGTTTGTGACTGCTTCCTTCCTCCTGCTTTGTTGAGTGGCCATGGAACTTGGACTTCTTCATCACTGTCCCAATTTTCTCCATTCATCTTCTCTCGAGAACCGCTCGTGGTTAATATACTATATTTCGTCTCGATGATCATCCTCCCCTTGCTTCCGTTTGGCGACCTGACTGGGGGCCAAACTCCTTCTCTGTGTGATCACACAAGCCTGACGTTACAAACAATGGAGGGATGATAATAATAATAATAATAATAATAATAAATGAGGCTAGTTTTGCTAGCTCACCATTTCCGCCCGTGCCTCGAAGCTGCTGTTTGGCTCAACGTTAGCCCGCTTGTGACGTCTCGCATCGCGCCTAGAAGACCCTAAACCTAAATGTGATGTTTAAGCCAACAAAGTTACCGTCAATGAACTCCGACGTGACTTGAGCAGCTTAGAAAGAGCGAGTGAAGTCAACATGGACGTTGTGGCCGCCATCACCAACTCAAACTGCCCGCAAAATCTGCTTTGCAACTACGGCAAGCGCGAAGGGGAAAAATAAATAATTTAAAAAAAAAAGTTGATTTGAAACATATTCGCACTTATTAGTGTCGGATATGAGAAACATTGATACAACGCGATTATTACCAACTATACATGAATTTGGTTGTGATTGCAGCCTTAAAACAGTTTTGTTATTTTATAACAAAACGAGAGCAGTTCTATCTATCGTGTTTGGGGGGGGGGGGTTGTAATGTTACGGCGGGAAAAGTAGTAAACTAAATATAACATTGAACCATGCTTTTGAAAATGTATACATTTAAATCCTGGCAAATACTGACTTTTAACAATATAAATTGTTACTTACATGAGTTCGGTAAAGTGTTTTCCTATTGGGCTCCGTGAAGAAACGTGTCTGGGCTTGTTCTTCCACAGCTGCATGCAGGTACGTGGGCGGGTCCTGACGTTTTAGGTCTGATTTAAACCTTTGAACTGAGTTTTGCTAAATCAATTTATGTTGGAAGTCCAATAAAATTAATTTTATCACATAAAAAAGTAAGTTACGAAAATATTCACACTTTTTACTTATAGATAACTCAAAAACTCTAAAAATAAAAATAAATTGATTTATTGGAATAAATATACTTTTAAAAATAAAGTCTGCCGAAGTTCTGGGTGTCCGCCTTGAAATGACACCTCACAATTTTGAATGATACAAAATTAACATTTTCATAATTGAGGGAGACATCCTGCATTGTTCAAAAAACAAGCTCAAGTCTGGTGAATCAACTTAATGAGATTAATCAATGCTATGGTGATAGCGCTGCTGCCATTTTATAGAATTTTATTCCATGGAACAATCTATAGAACTTTCAGCAGATAAAGGATAATGTCTATAGAATTTCTGTTAGACATTCTATAGAATGCCCAGTTCTATAGAACAATCTATGGACTTTTCATCAGATAATGTAAAGTCTATAGAATTTCTATAGGATATTCTATAGAATTCCCAGCTCTATAGAACAGTGAAAAGACCTTCCAGCACATGAAGCTGATGTCTATAGAATTTCTATAGAATTTTGAATACATATTCTATAGAATCTTCAGTTCTAAAGAAATTCCGACGAAATTCTATAGCGTTCTATATATTTCTATAGAGATTCTATAGAACATTTTTTGCAGGGTAGGGTTGAAGTTGCCTGGAGGTGTACTTTTATTGCGGTTTTGAAGGAGGATAGAGATGCCCTTTCTTTTATACCTGTTGGGAGCGCATTCCACATTGATGTGGCATAGAAAGAGGATGAGTTAAGACCTTTGTTAGATCGGAATCTGGGTTTAACGTGGTTAGTAGAGCTCCCCCTGGTGTTGTGGTTATGGCGGTCATTTACGTAAAGGAAGTAGTTTGACATGTACTTCGGTATCAGGGAGGTGTAGCGGATTTTATAGACTAGGCTCAGTGCAAGTTGTTTTACTCTGTCCTCCACCCTGAGCCAACCCACTTTGGAGAAGTGGGTAGGAGCAGGGGCGGATTAAGAAATTTTGGCCCCCTGGGCCTGACATGGTCTTGGCCCCTCAACCCCGCGCGTGCACGCGCACACACACGCACGCACTATGCAAGAAATACTGTATACTGTGAACAGACATGCACACTGTACTGTACAGAAGAGTGCACATACTGCACACACACTATTAGGTATACCACACAGACAAGCACAGGTTTCACACAGACACAGGTAGGGGGAGGGGATAAATGGCCTAAAAATAAAAATTTTGGAAAATTATTACGCCCACTTCAGTGATGGTGCATTGGGTCATTTGAGAGATATTATGTATTGGAAGTTGGTACCTATCATGAAATAAACCCCCCACCCCACCCAAAAAACTAAATTGGACATGATTTTTGCCCCCTTTTCCTCCCTTCTATCATTAAAAATAAAATAATATCTTAGGAAAACACTTTGGCATAACGGCAGCTGTGCAGCAAATTGAGGCTCAAAGTCTGTATCTATTTTGTGGGAAAGCTTGAGGAGGAGAAGGAGAAAGGTAAAATGATAACACATGCATCGGAGAGCACCACAAAGAAAGGTGTAGGCCAGTTCATGGTACAAGGGCTGCATGCAGGTCAAGATAGCCCATTTCCTCTGCCTGTCTTACCCATTCACCGAGAGACCACTGAGGACATAGAAATGCAAGTGGATATGGGGTTCGAAATACTGGCGTCGGTCAGAGGAGTCAATGTGGAGGATGTTTATAAACTTGTAGATGCACATATGACTGACAGCACAGAGCACAACAAAGGCTTTTCAAAGCTGTTGGCAGAGATGAACAACTTGGAAAAACCAGCAGGGCAGATCTTTTGTGGCACCCACACTACACTGGGCTTCAGCAGTGCCATGAATAAAGTGATGCGGTTGGCGGAGGCCGATATGAAGATGGAGCAAGTGCTACAGAGTTTCATGGTGGATCTGGATGTAGACAGCAAGAATGCTATAGTGGCTGGACAGGCACTGGACATGTCCTGAACTCAGTGTCAGATGTGGCTGCCGAATACTTGGATGAAGTGAAGCAGCTGACAGATCTCATGCTGCCCCATCTGAAGACTGTCCTGGCCAGGCAGAGGATGGACTATGGGATGGATGAGGAGACTTTCCCAATGGACCCTGTCAGTGAACAGGCTAGTAACATTGATGGCACCCCTGTGCACAACATTGGGATGGAGAGACAATGTGGCAAGGTGGACTACAGACTGAAGAAGTTGGGCACACTGAACGCAGTCAATAGGTCAATAATTTTACAGAAGAGCCAGGAGCTTCAGAGGTTTCAAGGCAGCAGCACAAGCAAAAAGAGAGGTTGAACTCAACTGGAGTAAACTCATGAAGGCAAAATTCGAGAGTTGGGCTGACGAGAAACAAGAGATGGCTCAAAGACAGGAGAAGAAGAGACTAGACATGCTGGACACACTGAAATCTTTTGGTGGCCCCTTCACGATAGTGGGGAAGTTGAAAAGTCCCTTGTCGATGAAAGTCTGAACAAGAATGCAAAGCTGCAGAGAATGAAGCTTGCGGTTCAGTTTGCCAGAGAAAGCACCAAGCTTCTGCCTAAAGTCAATCCTATCTTCAGAATCCAGGTGACAGACAGTTCCCAGAAATGGCGAAAGTGCAATTCTCCCAGTCATAATGGATACTTAGAATTTTATGGTGGTGGTAAGTATTCATGAAAACAGGTAGCCTAACATTAGTGAATGGGTGAATTCTGGAAATAACAACCTAAAAATCTTACACAGTGCACCTTTAAGCAAGGGGTTTCTTTCGTGCTTTCAATTTCGCAAAATCATCCACCACATCATTGAAGTCCAACTCTCTTGTCAGCTCACTCTCAATTGCCATTAGAGATAACGCATTTAATCTTTTCTGAGTCATTCTTGTGCGCAGCTCATTTTTGACTCTTGACAAAAGAGAGAATGAGCGTTCTCCCTCACAGTTACTGACCGGTAGAGTGAGAAAAATCTGTAGCGCAATGTATGTATTAGGAAACGTAGGCTGTAGTCCAAAATGTATTATTGTTTTGAGCAGTCCTGAAGGGGTCCTCTCCTCATCAGTGTTGTTGAGCTGTATAAAAGATTTGAACTGTATAAGCTCCTGTCCAAGACTTTCATTGAGGTCAGATGAGTATGATTCAGTGAGAATCTTGGCCTTGTGAAGGACTGAAGCATTGGACTCTGTATCCAAAGAGAAAAGGACACTGAACAAATTGTTCAGATGTTTGTAGGCCTTCAGACGGTGATTAAGGCTTGAACTCAGTTGATCAATAGAGGCAATAAATGTCTCTATTTGAAACAGTTGCCTTCCCTCAAGCACAACATCTGGGGATGCTGATTCATCAGCAAACTTTTTACGTTTCTTCGTCCGTTCAGCCCTGTAAGATGGGGTGCCACCCAACATGTTTAAGGCTTTCTGCTCAAAATGATCAAATAGATCTCTTTGGGAGAGAACAAAGGTGCGCAGAGATTCCAGCAATCTAACTGCTGTACCAAGGTCCATGTCTGCTTTTTGAAGTTGCAGACTTGTGGCCTGAAATCTGGACAGAACAGTGTCCCAAAAGCCTGCCATGAAGGCCATCTCAAGTGAATCCAGCTTCCGCACTAGACTGTCAGCTTCAGTTTGTGTGTCTCGTTTCTCTGTGTCATCAGTGGAAATACCCTGTAGTGCTGCTCTTATTTTACTGTAGTTCTGCCACAGTGCTTTGGTAGATTCTGCACGGCAACTCCAACGCGTGTTGGATAAAGCTTTAAGTGTGAGATCTATGTTGGAATTGCCAAATACCCTGTCCCATCAGTGTGTGGATGCAGTTGTGAAGTTGTAAATAGACTGAATCAAGTCAAAATACTTAGAGACTTAATTTCCACATCTGTCAATGCTGTTGACTCCCACCAAATTCAAAGAGTGAGCTGCACATGGAATATAGTGTATTAATGGCTTGCTTTTCTTTAAGTGAGCCTGCAACCCATTATACCTCCCTGACATGTTGCTGGCATTATCATAAGCCTGCCCCCTGCAATTTGACAGCTCTAACCCTAGATTTTCCAACACAGACATGACACAGTTAGCCAAACTTTCACCTGTATGGCTAGTAATGGGCTCAAAACCCACAAAGCGTTCAACAACACTGCCCTCTTTGCTAACAAAACGGAATATGAAAGTCAATTGGTCCACATGAGATAAATCTGGGGTTGAATCCACAATGATAGAGTAGTATTTGCTTGCTTGCAGTTCATCTGCTATAGCCTGTTTGGTTTTTGCACCCATCAATTCAATGAATTCTTCACAAATGGTGGAGGACAGATATGAGGTATTACCTCGACCCATCTGCCCAAACTTTCTGATGTGATCCTTTAGAAAGAGATCAAATTCAGCCAGGACCTCCAGAATACCAAGGTAGTTCCCATTGAGAGGAGACCCTAACGATTCATTTTTACCCCTAAATGCAAGGCCCCTTTCTGCAAGGAATTTAATGACTGCAACAACTCTTTGTAACACCTGCCTCCAATAGCTGCTCTCTGCCTGAAACTGTTTGAACAGGTCTGCATCAACTGTGGCACCTGTGGCGCGGTTCAAGACTGCTTGCATGCAGGTTATGTGCTCAGCACTTCGCTCATGTTCACCAAATCTTTCTGAGTGTTTCCAATCACAATAGCCTGTCACAAAAGAATGCGTTTTTGGGGAAAACAGTTTGCATGCAAAGCAGTAAACATTACCAGTAGAGGGAGAGTACATCATCCACTCTCTTTGTACTCGTTGTCCATTGGGCAGGTGTGAAGTAAAATGTTCATTGTTTAGGCATCGGGTTTTGCCTCCTAGCCCACTGTTCCTCACAGAAGCTGGATAATGGCTGTGACGGTTGTGAAATGATTTTGCACCTCTTTGAATAAGAACTTCCTTCATTGACTCAGTGAGGGTATCAGCCCATTTAGCGGGATCACTAGGTAGAGTTGTCACTGTAGATGGTTTTGAAGAAAGATTCAACTCATTTTCTATGCTGTCCAGAGGTGCAGTGACCTCACATTCATCCGAGCAACTGGCTACTGCTGAGTTGGTTGAATCATTAGCATCCGAAGCATTTGGTTCAGTGCGTACACTTGTAGTGGTCTCAGGATCTTGGGAGCTACATGCTAGCTCAGGTGCATTGCTAACCTTAGCTGAATTTGCAGTAGCATTTATAGAATTGCTTTCAGCAGATGTCTTTGTACTGAAGAAGCTGGAGATATTTGGAACACTCTCAAGTAAAACTGATTCCTTTTTTTTCTTTTCTTGCTGAATTTTTTTTCTAGCTCCTCCACTTAGACGTTTATGATCCATATTTCCCTTCTTTCTGTGCACATTGGCTCTTTGCCTATCACAACAGCTTAACCAACTGTGTGTGTGTGTGTGTGTGTGTGTGTGTGTGTGTGTGTGTGTGTGTGTGTGTGTGTGTGTGTGTGTGTGTGTGTGTGTGTGTGTGTGTGAGTGATGCAATTTTCAAAACTAGCAATCTAGCATTAACAGTCAAAAGCAGAAATCAGCTGATTTCTATAAGAACTGATAACAGATTTCCAATCAATGCTAAACTCAGACAGCGAAAGTCACTAGATGACGTTTTGAGTCGCCAGTCATGTATGGCCAAAAGTCTCTAAATCGAATGCCAACGCTGCTTAATCGCCAACACACTGGGACTCACTGAAGGACTGACAGTAAATAAAAAAAGATGATTAAGATAATTGTGTACTTTTCTCTTCTGATATTTTCACTAAGGACCCCAAGCTATCTGCATGCAGCAACAATGTCTGACAGACAGGAGAGCGGAGTGGTCAGTGATGAATGGCAAGGGAACAGACTGATTTGTACTGAGGAGAAAGAGAGAGCCAATTACAGTGAAATAAATTCCAAAAGAGCCAAGTGACTAGCTGAAGGCAGGGACAAATGCCTTGGAGTGACCAACAAGAGTGCAAAGTACCAAATGGCAAAATGTGGGAAGACCAACAGGCAGATCTGCTTTTACCACTTATCTTCACAACCAAAAAGTCGCTAAATGATGTTTTCAGTCGCTAGCCAGGTATGGCCAAAAGACGCGAAATCTAGCGGTAAAGTCGCTCAATCACACTGACAGTGAAACAAATAATTTTTAAAAAGAGTAATTGTACAATGTCTTGTACTTTTGTCTTCTTTCTTAATATTTCTCAAAGGACACCAAAATGTCGCTATCTGCAGGCAGCTTGCTAGCTATGATGGCAGCAACAATGTACCTTAGAGTGACTGACCAACAAGAGCTCAAAGTACCTAATGGCAAAATGTGGAGAGACAGACACAATAAATTGCATTAAGATGAAGAGAACTGTTGCTATTATTAATTTTAACAACAACCAGAAAGTCGCTAAATGTCACCAGCCAGGTATGGCCAAAAGTCGCTTAATTGGCCACACACAGTAACAGAGAAACAAACAAACAAACAAAAAGATCATAAAGATAATAGTTGTACAACTTTGTGTACTTTTGTCTACTTTCTAAATATTTTCACAAAGGACACCAAAATGTTGCTATCTGCAGGCAGCTTGCTGGCTATGATGGCAGCAACGATGTCTGCCAGACAGGAGAGAGTGGTCAGTGACGATCGAATCGAGAAAATGACAAAATGGGTCAAAGACCAAAAAGTTATTAACTGACAGCAGTGACAAATGTCAGACTGTAAACTTTTTTGAAAGAAAAGGACAAAATGGGAAGATGCTGATAATAACAGCAAAATGGAAAATATAAGAATTTCCAAGTAATGCTCAACTCAAGTGTGTGTGTGTCGTGTGTGTGTGCGCGTTAAACTTCTTGTGGAATGATTTCAAATTATCTCTGAGTCTGAACTGAGGGAAAGGAAACCAAATTTTGAGCAGTCACTCACGAGTTCAAAGTACCAAATGAGGAGATTCTAAAAGAACAGACCGGTTTATGAAAGACTCGATGGGGGAGGGGCACAGCTAAGAATACTTGAGTGAGATTCTGTGATCCAAATTCGAGATAGAGCTTTTTGATAATGATAATTTGTCAGAGTAAAGTTGTGTAATCAAAATTTGAGAATGAGCTTTGCCAATCAATCAAGAATATTTGCATTAAGTTCTGTGATCAAAATTCAGAAACAACCTTTAATAATTGATAAAGAATATGTGAGTGAGGTTGTGTGATCCAATTTGAGAATTAGCTTTGATAATAATGATTGAGAGCCTCTGGCCCTCTGTGGATCGTGGCCGCGGGGCCAAGTTGGCCTGGCCCCTTGGGGCCTCTGACCCTCTATGGATCGGGGCCAAGTTGGCATGACCCTTCAGGGCCTCTGGCCCTCTATGGATCGTGGCCGCGGGGCCAAGTTGGCCTGACCCCTTGGGGCCTCAGGCCCTCTGTGGGTCGCGGCCGCGGGGCCAAGTTGACCTGGCCCCTTGGGGCCTCTGGCCTTCTGTGGGTCGCAGCCGCGGGGCCAAGTTGGCCTGGCCCTTTGGGGCCTATGACCCTCTGTGGGTCGTGGCCGCGGGGCCAAGTTGACCTGGCCCCTTGGGGCCTCTGACCGTCTATGGATCATGGCCGCGGGGCCATGTTGGCCTGGCCCCAAGGGGCCTAAGATTATTATTTTTGCAAAAGTAGTTTTGCATGCGTCGCGGCCGCGGGGCCAAGTTGGCCTGGCCCCAAGGGGCCTCTGGCCCCCTGGGCCTGGGCCCGGTAGGCCCGTTCATTAATCCACCTATGGGTAGGAGTGAGGTGGGATCTGGGGTGGAGGTCTAGAAGTAATCTGACTAGCTTGTTCTGGGATGTTTGGAGTCTAGAGCCCTTTGAGACACTTGTGATTTAGGGCTATATAAATAAACATTGATTGATTGATTAATAGATTTGAGGGTTTTGGAGGTGCTAGGGTCCCAGGAGGTGCATGCGTAATCGAAAAAGGGTTGAACGAGAGTTCCCGCCAGAATCTTCATGGTGCCTTTGTTGACCAGAGGTGAGATTCTATAGCGAAATCTCGTTCAACTGTTGACCTTTTTGATTACCTTGGTTGCCATTTTATCACAGGAAAGGTTAGCCTCTAGAATGGAACCTAGGTAGGTGACCTCATCCTTCCTGGTGACAACAATGTCACCCACTTTTATAGTGAAGTCATTGACTTTCTTAAGGTTTATGTGGGACCCAAACAGGATGGATTCTGTTTTACCCAAGTGTATGGATAGCTTGTTGTCAGCGAGCCAGGTGCATGTTCTACAGAGTTCAGCACTGAGGATTTTCTCCACCTGTGACTTGTCCCTGTCTGATACCAACAGGGCCGAGTCATCCGCAAACAAGAACAATTCACAGTCGCATGCTGATGACAAGTCGTTTATGTATACTAGAAACAGTAAAGGCCCCGATATACTGCCTTGGGGGACTCCACAGCTCACTGAGAGGGGGGGCACGGTGCTGTTCACCTCTACCACCTGTTCCCTCCCCTCCAATTAAGATTGCATCCAGCTCGATGAGGTTTTGTCAAATCCAATTGCTCTGAGCTTATCCAACAGTATAGCGTGGTCAACGGTGTCAAAGGCCTTCTGAAGATGGACCATGCCGCAGTATTTGCCCGCGTCCACCTCATGTTTGATGTGGTCGGTCAGATAAAGAAGGCATGTGTCAGTGGAGTGGTTAGTTCTGAAGCCGGATTGGAATTTGTACATGAGTTTATTGGTGGCAAGGTAACCATCGACCTGTTCATAAACAATTTTTTCCATTACTTTCGAAATGGAACTGACAATAGAAACAGGTCGGTAGTTGCCAGGTTCCAATTTGCTTCCTTTTTTAAAGAGGGGAGTTACTCTTGCTATCTTAAAATCTTTTGGTACTTGGCCTTGTGAAATTGAGAGGTTTATTATGTGCGTGATAATTGGGGCAATCTGGAGGGGATATTGTCAAGGCCGGTGGCCTTGTTTGGGAGGAGCGCGCTCAATTTTTTAAGCACCTCATCCGCTGAGACCATTTCTAATTTGAAATAATTGTTGGATACTCCTAGCTTTCTGTAGAAGGCTTTAATGTGTTCTACACCAAAGCGACCAGAGTGGTGGGACAGCTTGTTGACAAGAGTTGCGGCTATGCTGGTGAAAAAAGCGTTAAGTCTGCTTGCTACCTCCATTTTGTCTGTAATGAGGGAGTCACCCTCCTTGATGTTGATGTTGGTGAGTCTGGTTTTAAGTTTTTGGCTGCAACCGGGAAGCTGGTTGTTGAGAATTTTCCAGAGCTCACGTGGTTTATTTGTGTTTTCCTCTATTTTGTCGTTAATGTAATTTTTTTTTAAGGATTTAGTCAGGTTTGTTGACTTATTTCTCAATTTATTGCATTGCTTTTTGAGAGTTGAAAGGAGTGATGGAAGGAGTGATGGACGAAGTGGCTGGGGAGAGGGAAGTCTGGGCTTCCCTGCTTGGGCTGCTGCCCCCGCGACCCGACCTCGGATAAGCAGAAGAAGATGGATGGATGGATGGATGAAAGGAGTGATTTGAGGTTGTTATTATTGGGTTGTTTATCCACTTCTGTTTTACATCCTTCTAAATACGTTCTTTACCATTATTACACCCCTCTAAACATGAAACTACACTCATTTCCTCTAATATAGTGGCCTTGATTGTGTTCTATTATAGCACTCAAGCGTCATTGTTGTGGCCATCACCCGGCCACTACAACTTCTGTTTTATTTGACCAGCTGTTTTACTGCCGTGTTACAGACACCTTTTGGAAACATTTAAGGTATGTAAATTCACATTTACATAATCTTACTGTGTAAATAACTCATTTCGCAACGCATATCTGCGACTTATAGTCCTGTGCGGCTAATATATGGAAAACTATTTTCTTCTTAAATTTTGTGGGTGCGGTTTATATCCCGGTGCGCTCTATAGTCCAAAAAATACGGTATATTGCGTGAAACGAGTGTAAAAGTGACTATATAGCTCTTATTTCTTGTTTAAAGGGCTCTAATTATGTTTAAATACTTATTTCGAAGATGGTAAACGGTTTTGTAGGTTCTAACAATAAACATGTTTGATTTATTAAAAATAAGCCTTTCTTAAAGAAATTTACTTATCACACTTAAACGAAGGACAACTGTAATAAATAATACTATGCTTTGTTACCTATAAAGCAAAACTGACACAACATACGACCGACAGACGATTCTGGATGTGGATAGATCGGGCCGTTATAGGCTGAAAGATGCGTGTACTTTCGACCTCCTCGCTAGCATGGGATTACTTCGCCGGCTACATCCAGCGGCCTCTGAAGCAGCGGAGTTAAGTGCCAGCGGGGACCGTCAACGGAAGACACGTAAGCGGTGTGAGCGGAAGCAGAAGCGGGGATGCCGAGCGGGGCTAACAACAAAGCGAAAGGCTAATCCTCAAAGAAGCGCTAGTCCGGGTGAGAAGTTTGTTAAAATAGAACTAGCCAGCGCCAGGCTGGATAATACCTGCACACATAGCAACTATTTTAGAACAATACACAACTCAAAAAATGTTTTTTCTGTGTCAGAAGTAGACATGCACTCTACTGAGGTGGCAAGTTATGATGCGTTCGGTTTATCACAACATCAAGCAAACAATCGGAAAATTCCCGTCCTATCAATTCCTAGATATGGTCGAAATTATTTAAAGTGCACTACACATAATAAACACAACATTATTAATATTGCTACTACGGATAATTTCAACAAAAACTCCTCAAAACAGCGCACTACCTATAATATGGGCTTCTTAAACATAAGATCATTATCTTCCAAAACGTTATTAGTTAATGAGGTCATTAGAGACAATAATCTTGACGTCATTGGTCTCGCCGAGACCTGGCTCAAACCAGACGATTTCTTTGCGCTGGGTGAGGCGTCTCCTCCTGGCTATGCGGGAGCGCATATTGCCCGTCCCATTAAAAGGGGTGGGGGAGTCGCACTCATACACCACAAAAACTTTAATCTTACCCTTAACCTAAATAATAAATATAACTCGTTTGAGGTGCTTACTATGAGGTTTGTCACACCGCTGCCTCTCCACCTCGCTGTTATCTACCGCCCCCCAGGACCCAATTCGGACTTCATCAGTGAATTTTCAGAGTTCGTTGCTGATTTAGTGACGCACGCCGACAATATAATCATAACTTTAATATCCATATGAATACCCCATCGGACCCTCAGTGCGTGGCGCTCCAGACTATAATTGATAGCTGTGGTCTTACACAAATAATAAATGAACCTACGCATCGCAACGGTAATACGATAGATCTAGTGCTGGTCAGGGGTGTCACCACCTCCAAAGTTACGATACTCCCATATACTAAAGTAATGTCCGATCATTACCTTATAAAATTTGAAGTTCTGACTCATTGTCAACAAACTAATAATAATAACTACTATAGCAGCCGCAACATTAATGCTGCCACAACGATGACTCTTGCTGGCCTGCTGCCTTCGGTAATGGCACCATTCCCAAATTATGTCGGCTCTATTGATAACCTCACTAACAACTTTAACGACGCCCTGCGCGACACCATTGATAGTATAGCACCGCTAAAGCTTAAAAGAGCCCCTAAAAGGCGCACCCCATGGTTTACAGAAGAAACTAGAGCCCATAAATTATCATGTAGAAAGCTGGAACGCAAATGGCGTGCTACTAAACTTGAGGTTTTCCATCAAGCATGGAGTGATAGTTTAATAACTTATAAACACATGCTTACCCTAGCTAAAGCTAAATATTACTCAAATCTCATCCACCTCAACAAAAATGATCCGAAATTTTTGTTTAGTACAGTAGCATCGCTAACCCAACAAGGGACTCCTCCCAGTAGCTCCACCCACTCAGCAGATGATTTTATGAATTTCTTTAATAAGAAAATTGAACTCATTAGAAAGGAGATTAAAGACAATGCATCGCAGCTACAACTGGGTTCTATTAACACAGATACGACTGTAGGAATTGTTAAGATGTGTTAAGGGGACAAAGCAAACAACATGTTTACTTGACCCATTTCCTGGGGAACTTATTAAGGAGCTTTTTGTATTATTAGGTCCATCAGTGCTAAATATTATAAACTTATCACTTTCCTCTGACACTGTTCCACTAGCATTCAAAAAAGCGGTTATTCATCCTTTGCTCAAAAGACCTAACCTCGATCCTGACCTCATGGTAAACTACCGGCCGGTGTCCCACCTTCCGTTTATCTCGAAAATCCTCGAAAAAATTGTCGCACAGCAGCTAAATGAACACTTAGTGCCTAACAATCTCTGTGAACCTTTTCAATCCGGTTTCAGGGCAAATCACTCTACGGAGACAGCCCTCGCAAAAATGACTAATGATCTACTGCTAACGATGGATTCTGATGCGTCATCTATGTTGCTACTTCTTGATCTTAGCGCTGCTTTCGATACCGTCGATCATAACATTTTGTTGGAGCGTATCAAAACACGTATTGGTATGTCAGACTTAGCCTTGTTGTGGTTTAACTCTTATCTTACTGACAAGATGCAGTGCGTCTCCCATAACAATGTGACCTCGGACTATGTTAAGGTAACGTGCGGAGTCCCCCAGGGTTCAGTTCTTGGCCCTGCACTCTTTAGTATTTACATGTTGCCGCTAGGCGACATCATACGCAAATACGGTGTTAGCTTTCATTGTTATGCTGATGACACCCAACTCTACATGCCCCTAAAGCTGACCAACACGCCGGATTGTAGTCAGCTGGAGGCGTGTCTTAATGAAATTAAACAATGGATGTCCGCTAACTTCTTGCAACTCAACACTAAGAAAACGAAAATGCTGATTATCGGTCCTGCTAAACACCGACATTTATTTGATAATACCACCTTAACATTTGACAACCAAACAATTACACAAAGCGACTCAGTAAAGAATCTGGGTATTATCTTCGACCCAACTCTCTCCTTCGAGTCACTCATTAAGAGTGTTACTAAAACGGCCTTCTTTCATCTCCGTAATATCGCTAAAATTCGTTCCATTTTGTCCACTAGCGACGCTGAGATCATTATTCATGCGTTCGTTACGTCTCGTCTCGATTACTGTAACGTATTATTTTCGGGTCTCCCTATGTCTAGCATTAAAAGATTACAGTTGGTACAAAATGCGGCTGCTAGACTTTTGACAAGAACAAGAAAGTTTGATCATATTACGCCTATACTGGCTCACTTGCACTGGCATCCTGTGCACTTAAGATGCGACTTTAAGGTTTTACTACTTACGTATAAAATACTACACGGTCTAGCTCCGTCCTATCTTGCCGATTGCATTGTACCATATGTCCCGGCAAGAAATCTGCGTTCAAAGAACTCCGGCTTATTAGTGATTCCCAGAGCCCAAAAAAAGTCTGCGGGCTGTAGAGCGTTTTCTATTCGGGCTCCAGTACTATGGAATGCCCTCCCGGTAACAGTTAGAGATGCTACCTCAGTAGAAACATTTAAGTCCCATCTCAAAACTCATTTGTATACTCTAGCCTTTGAATAGCCCCCTTTTTTTTTAGACCAGTTGATCTGCCGTTTCTTTTCTTTTCTCCTCTGCTCCCCCCTATCCCTTGTGGAAGGGGAGACACACAGATCCGGTGGCCATGGATGGGGTGCTGGCTGTCCGGGGTCGGGACCCGGGGTGGACCACTCGCCTGTGTATCGGTTGGGAACATCTCTGCGCTGCCGACCCGTCTCCGCTCGGGATGGTTTCCTGCTGACCCCACTGTGGACTGGACTCTTACTGTTATGCTGGATCCACTATGGACTGTACTCTCACAATATTATGTTAGACCCACTCGAAATCCATTGCATTCGGTCTACCTAGAGGGGGGGGGGTTACCCACATATGCGGTCCTCTCCAAGGTTTCTCATAGTCATTCACATCGACGTCCCACTGGGGTGAGTTTTTCCTTGCCCTTATGTGGGCTCTGTACCGAGGATGTCGTTGTGGCTTGTGCAGCCCTTTGAGACACTTGTGATTTACGGCTATATAAATAAACATTGATTGATTGATTGATTGATATGACAAATATGTCTGTTTACAGCTTTTTTCAATTTTTTTTATATAAAATAAATGATTTGACTTTACAGTGTGCAAAAAACAACAACATACATACATAAATAGTACATTTATTTTGATTAATAATAAATACAAAATCATAGTAACACAACTACTAAAACCAGGGCAACTCCAAACTAGGGTTGTACGGTATACCGGTATTAGTATAGTACCGCGATACAAATAAATCATATTCGGTACTATGCCGCCTCTGAAAAGTACCGGTAATTTATTTTCTACCACTTGTCCCAATTTTGACAAAATAATAGAATGATAAATGACACAATATGTTACTGCATACGTCAGCAGCTAGATTAGGAGCCTTTGTTTGCTTACTTACTAATAAAAGAATAGTTGTCTTGTATGTTCACTATTTTATTTAAGGACAAACTTGCAATAAGAAACATATGTTTAATGTACCGTAAGATTTTTTTGTTAAAATAAAGCCAACAATGCAATTTTTTGTGGTCCCCTTTATTTAGAAACGTACCAAAAAGTATCGAAATAATTTTGGTACTAGTACCAAAATATTGGTATTGGGACAACACTACTCCAAACTCAAGGGCAATTTTGTTTATTCCATCATGTATTCATTGTATTTTCTATTTGTTTTCTAATGTGTGGTTACCCTCTCAATGTCTGGTGCCTTGGACTTAATCAATGTACAGTATCTTTGTTTGCTTGTGTATACAGGCATGTGTCTCTGAGCCTGTCTTGTAATAACAATATTAATATATTTTATTTGTATTGTGTGTGTGTGTGTGTGTGTGTGTGTGTGTGTGTGTGTGTGTGTGTTTACCCACTCCAGTGTCAGAGTATGCGCCTGTCAGACGTACACAGAAAAGCTCAGCTGTGGCGAGGCATTGTCAGCATCAGCCTAATAGAAGGTCGCAGTCTTCAGCCCATGGACGACAATGGCCGGAGTGACCCTTATGTCAAATTTAGGATGGGCCACCAAAAATACAAAAGCAAGGTAAACACGCCGCTGTTCAATAATTATTTTTCTCTTGTATGTGCATTTGACCCTATAGTATCATCATAGATGTCCCCTTTCATTATTGTTTGCTCAAAAACTGTATGAAGTCATACATATTTACTGACAAATGACTAATTGTCTCCAGGAATGGGTACCAAATTCAGTACTTTTATAGGCACTGACCAAATCATACCAAAAATTATACCATATTTCCATAGCTTTGCTGCACGTGATGTGACACCTGGTTGTAGACTGGGAAATCGGCTCAAACACTTGGTGGGCAAACAAGCAGTCCAGCAGCACTCATTCAGACTTCCTCTACGTAATGTTATCATTTTCAATGGCGAAAATGCAGGTGTGTGATGGAAAACATGCGAACGTACAGTAAGTCTCCACTTTTCAAAATGCGCTAGCTCAATGCTAATTTACATTGGATTTGCCATAGACATGCTACTGATTAGCAATAGTGATTTTGCGCCTCTAAATGTGTTCATGAAAGCTATAACTAAGATGCACGTTACAATCAAACAGCTGGTGTGTTATATGTATACGTATATAGATATATTTACATATAATTATATATATAATTACATATATTACATATAATTATATATAATTACATATTATTACATATTATAATTATATAATGTATATATAATGGACCACAATGGAAACAAGCCGTTTGGCTTTTTGTGCCATCCATTTGCCTTTTTAAAGCATTACATGGATTAAATTCTTTAAGATGTCAATAAACGTCTCAATCAATCAATCAATCAATCAATCAATAATAATTGTTATAATTGGTTATTAAGAGTATGTAACCTTGTTTACTTCCGTGACCACCTACTTAAGGTTTTTTAATCACTCATAAATATCAAGCAGCTAAAATGTGCCAAACATGGATACGTGTGGAGAGAGTGTTTGGCATTTTTCCCATCTTCCCTTGTAATGGATTTATGGTGGGTGTAGTTTAGATTTTTTTTTTTTATGCTGATTGGACGTTTTTTTTAAAATAATATCCACCAAGTTTAATGAGTAGGCTGTGTTATGTGTGACCATGTGTGTTGAATTGTTTCATTTTTCTGTCACCATGACTAGGGAAGGTTGTTTGGAATGGGTCATATGAGTGAATGTTGTGCACAATGTTTCATTGATGTATCATTAATGGCCACTGACTTATGTTACTTTCATTGGCCACCAGATGGTGACAAAGCGGATGCTATCAGACTGCTAACAATTTCTATATTATATTAAAATTCACGGCGCCTGGGCAAATTGTTTATTGGACTTGTGCCGTCTCGCGGGCTAAATTGAAGACGGCCACAGTCTGCTGCCATCTTGGAATTTCAACTGCATGGCAAGTCTACTATTTAATACTTGCAAATGAGACTCACAAATATAATAAACAAGATACTAAACAGCTCAGTTATCATAATCAGCTCATTTTTAAATGTTGAAATAAAAAATAAATGTTATCATTAACAAAAATGAACATCCATTGACACACAAACACACATCGAAGTACTAAAGATTGTTTCAGTTGTGTCAAGTACCCATCGTTTGTTGGCTCACCTTTTTGTATTAAGCAAAGACAAATGTTATATTTTTATTATTGCTTTGTATTTTGTTGTGGATTCAGGTGATTCCAAAAACACTGAATCCTCAATGGCGGGAGCAGTTTGACTTCCACATGTATGAGGAGCAGGGAGGCTACGTGGACATTACCTTGTGGGACAAAGACGCTGGCAAGAAGGACGACTTCATGGGAAGGTAAATGATCTCAGATTATGTACATTAATGAAGTATAAATGGATGTTTTATTTTGAAACCTGTTAACCTAACCACTGCAATTAATCTTAAAATATTCTGGAGACACCCCTGTTTATTAGAGTATTTATTGTTGGATTTTGTATTTTATTATACAAACCCCGTTTCCATATGAGTTGGGAAATTGTGTTAGATGTAAATATAGATTTGCAAATCCTTTTCAACCCATATTCAATTGAATGCACTACAAAGACAAGATATTTGATGTTCAAACTCATAAACTTTATTTTTTTTTTGCAAATAATTAACTTAGAATTTCATGGCTGCAACACGTGCCAAAGTAGTTGGGAAAGGGCATGTTCACTACTGTGTTACATGGCCTTTCCTTTTAACAACACTCAGTAAACGTTTGGGAACTGAGGAGACACATTTTTTAAGCTTCTCAGGTGGAATTCTTTCCCATTCTTGCTTGATGTACAGCTTAAGTTGTTCAACAGTCCGGGGGTCTCCGTTGTGGTATTTTAGGTTTCATAATGCGCCACACATTTTCAATGGGAGACAGGTTTGGACTACAGGTAGGCCAGTCTAGTACCCACACTCTTTTACTATGAAGCCACGTTGATGTAACACGTGGCTTGGCATTGTCTTGCTGAAATAATCAGGGGCGTCCATGGTAACGTTGCTTGGATGGCAACATATGTTGCTCCAAAACCTGTATGTACCTTTCAGCATTAATGGCGCCTTCACAGATGTGTAAGTTACCCATGTCTTGGGCACTAATACACCCCCATACCATCACAGATGCTGGCTTTTCAACTTTGCGCCTATAACAGCCCGGATGGTTCTTTTCCTCTTTGGTCCGGAGGACACGACGTCCACAGTTTCTAAAAACAATTTGAAATGTGGACTCGTCAGACCACAGAACACTTTTCCACTTTGTATCAGTCCATCTTAGATGAGCTCAGACCCAGCGAAGCCGACGGCGTTTCTGGATGTTGTTGATAAATGGCTTTCGCTTTGCATAGGAAAGTTTTAACTTGCACTTACAGATGTAGCGACCAACTGTAGTTACTGACAGTGGGTTTCTGAAGTGTTCCTGAGCCCATGTGGTGATATCCTTTACACACTGATGTCGCTTGTTGATGCAGTACAGCCTGAGGGATCGAAGGTCACGGGCTTAGCTGCTTACGTGCAGTGATTTCTCCAGATTCTCTGAACCCTTTGATGATATTACGGACCGTAGATGGTGAAATCCCTAAATTCCTTGCAATAGCTGGTTGAGAAAGGTTTTTCTTAAACTGTTCAACAATTTGCTCACGCATTTGTTGACAAGGTGGTGACCCTCGCCCCATCCTTGTTTGTGAATGACTGAGCATTTCATGGAATCTACTTTTATACCCAATCATGGCACCCACCTGTTCCCAATTTGCCTGTTCACCTGTGGGATGTTCCAAATAAGTGTTTGATGAGCATTCCTCAACTTTATCAGTATGTATTGCCACCTTTCCCAACTTCTTGGTCACGTGTTGCTGGCATCAAATTCTAAAGTTAATGATTATTTGCAAAAAAAAAATGTTTATCAGTTTGAACATCACATTTGTTGTCTTTTTAGCATATTCAACTGAATATGGGTTGAAAATGATTTGCAAATCATTGTATTCCGTTTGGGCAGCACGGTATACTTGGAACCGTGGTTTGCATGTTCTCCCTGTGACTGCGTGGGTTCCCTCCGGCTTCCTCCCACCTCCAAAGACATGCACCTGGGGATAGGTTGATTGGCAACACTAAATTGGCCCTAGTGTGTGAATGTGAGTGTGAATGTTGTCTGTCTATCTGTGTTGGCCCTGCGATGAGGTGGCGACTTGTCCAGGGTGTACCCCGCCTTCCGCCCGATTGTAGCTGAGATAGGCTCCAGCGCCCCCCGTGACCCCGAAGGGAATAAGCGGTAGAAAATGGATGGATGTATTCCGTTTATATTTACATCTAACACAATTTCCCAACTCATATGGAAACAGGGTTTGTATTTTTTCAGTTTAATATTTCACACACAGGCCGGTCGCCAGAATTTTACCGTACAAATGTTAGTGGTACTGTTTTTATGTACAGTAATGCACTGAACAAACGTAGATTTTACTGTAAAAAAAAACCTACTTGCAGCCCAGTCGTCAGAATTTCACCGTAAAAATAACAGTGGTATTGTTTTTCTATTTACTGTAATTCACTGTAAAAACGACTATAGATTTTACGATTAAAAGCTGGAAGCTCAGTTGCTATTATTTAACTGTAAAAATAACAAAATAACAACGCTGTCTCCAGAATGTAATGTGTTTTTTTCCGGTTGTTTATGTTTGTATTCTAAAGTGTAAAATATATTTTTCTGCACACTGGGAAAAAAGTATACAGTAAAAAAAAAAAAAAAAAAAAAGGCAGTATTTGACTGTAAAAATAACAGTGGTACCATTTTTCCATTTACAGTAATGCACCGTAAAAGTAATAATTGATTTTAAGGTAAAAAAAAAAAACCCAGAAAACGAGCAGCACCCGGAAATTTTTATTTTTTTATTTTCAGTAATGCACACTGGAAAAAAAACGGACGGTGGAATACGCTTTAAAAAAAAACCTGTTTGCCCAGTCGCCACAATTTTCCTGTAAAAATAACAGTTGTACTGTTTTTTTATTTACAGTAATGTACTGTAAAAACGACCATAGATTTTACGGGTACGGCGTGGTGTGGTTGGGAGCGCGGCCGTGCCAGCAACCTGAGGGTTCCTGGTTCAATCCCCATCTACCAATCTAGTCACGTCCGTGTGTCCTTGAGCAAGACACTTCACCCTTGCTCCTGATGGGTCGTGGTTAGGGCCTTGCATGGCAGCTCCCGCTATCAGTGTGTGAATGTGTGTGTGAATGGGTGAATGTGGAAATATAAAGATAGAAAAGCGCTATACAAGTATAACCCATTTACCATTTACGATGAAAAACTGAAGGCTCAGTTGCCATAATTTAAGTGTAAAATGAAAAATAAACGACCGTGGAATTTTACGGGAAAAAACTAGCAGCGCTGTCTCCAGAATTTGATGTACTTTTTTTCCCCGGTTGTTTATGTTTCTATTCTAAAGTGTAAAATATCTTCCTCTGCACTCTGTAAAAAAAGTTTACAGTAAAAAAAATTGGCAGAATTTGACTGTAAAAATAACAGTGGTGCCATTTTTTCATTTACAGTAATGCACTGTGAAAACAAAAATAGATTTTACGGTAAAAAATCCCAAAACGAGCAGCTCTTTTGCTGGAATTTTACCGGAAAAATAAAAAATTGTATTTACAGTAATGCACACTGGAAAAAAAAAACGGACGGTGGAGTTTGCCTTAAGAAAAACTGTCAGCCCAGTTGCCACAATTTTACTGTAAAAATAACAGTGGTATTGTTTTTCTCATTACAGTAATTCACTGTAAAAACGACCATAGATTTTACAATGAAAAACTGGAAGCTCAGTTGCCATAATTCAAATGTAAAAATAACAAAATAACAGTAGTACCGTTTTTCCATTTACAGTAATGCACTGAAAAATAAACAGCCGTGCAATTTTACGTGAAAAAACTAGCAGCGCTGTCTCCAGAATTTGATGTACATTTTTTTCCCGGTTGTTTGTTTGTATTCTAAAGTGTAAAATATCTTCTTCTGCACACTGTGAAAGAAGTTTAAAGTAAAAAATTGGCAGAATTTGACAGAATTTTCCATTTACAATAATGCACTGTTAAAACAATAACAATAGATTTTATGGTAAAAAAAACAACAACCAAAAAAAGAGCAGCTGTTTGCTGGAATTTTACTGGAAAAATAAAATTTTTCATTTACAGTAATGCACACTGGAAAAAAAAACGGACGGTGGAGTTTGCTTTAAAAAAAACTGTCAGCCCAGTTGCCAGAATTTTACCGTAAAAATAACAGTGGTATTGTTTTTCTATTTACAGTAATGCACTGTAAAAACAACATCAATCGATTTTACAGTAAAAACAAAAACAACGACAAAACTTTCAGTTCATTTGCCAGAATTTTTTCCGAAAAAAATAACTGGTACCATTTTTTTATTTACAGTACTGCACTGGAAAAACCCCCAACACATTTTAGGTAAAAAAACAACAACTGTCAGCTCAGTAGCCAGAATGTTATCGTAAAAATAATAGTGGTACTGTTTTTCTATTTACAGTAATGAACTGTAAAAATAAGCCCAATATATTTTACAATAAAAACAAACTGGCAGCTCAGTCACCAGAATTTTACCGAAAAATATTAGTGGTACAAACTTTTTTTTTTTTTTTTTACAGTCATGCACTGAAAAAACCCAACAGGAGATTTTAGGGTAAAAAAAAAACTTGCCGTAAAAGTAACAGTGCTACTGTTTTTCAAAACCAATAGGTTTTACAGTTTAAAAAAAATGGATGCCCTGTCGCCAGAATTTTACCATAAAAATAACAGAGGTACTGTTTTCCCATTTACAGTAATGCACTGTAAAAACAACAATCGATTTTACAGTAAAAAACAACAACAAACAAACAAAACAAAAAAAAGGCAATTCATTTGCCAGAATTTTACCAAAAAAATAACTGGTACCATTTTTTATTTACAGTACTGCACTGGAAAAAAAATCGACACATTTTAGGTTAAAAAAAATAGTGGTCCTGTTTTTCTATAGATTTTACAATAAAAAAAACAACTGGCAGCTCAGTCACCGTAATTTTACCTGAGTATATTAGTGGTACTGTTTTTCTATTTACAGTAATGTACTGTAAAAAAAAACCCAATAGAATTTACAGTAAAAACAAACTGGCAGCTAAGTCACCAGAATTTTACCGAAAAATATTAGTGGTACCATTTTTTTTAATTTTTTTTTTACAGTAATGCACTGAAAAAAAACAGCAGGAGATTTTACGGTAAAAACAACTTGCAGCCCAGTCGCCATAATATTTTACCGTAAAAGTAACAGTGCTACTGTTTTTCCATTAACAGTAATGCACTATAAAAACAACAACAATAGATTTTACGGTAAATAAAACAAACCCAAAAAACGGGCAGCTCTTTGCTGGAATTTTAGCGGAAAAATTAAAACAAATATTTACAGTCATCCACACTGGGGAAAAAAAACAAAAAAACGGACGGTGGAGTTTGCCTTGTCGCCGAATTTTACTGTAAAAATAACAGTGATTCTGTTTTTCTATTTACAGTAATTCACTGTAAAACAATGACCATAAATGTACTGTAAAAAATTACAGTTTTTAATTTTACAGTCATTTTGCATGGAAAAACACCAAAAATATCACTACAAAATTCGTTTTTTGCTCATAAATTCTCCAGATTTTTTTTTTCTTTTTTTTTACAGTGCTGTGAACAAGGCTATTGTAAGTTTTGCCACTCTGATTAAAGAAACAGAGCAAATACAAATGACTTCTGTGGAGGAGGCTGCTTCCCAGGAGATTTAATTGTATAAACATGAATTACTCTTCCCATGGCTACGGTAGAATCGTTATGGTCTTCCTGAAACATCAGGCTTTGTTTGAGCGAGGTTGGTGCGTGTGTGCTTCAGGTGCACCGTGGACCTGTCCCTTCTCAGCAAGGAACACACACACAAGCTGGAGTTGCCGATGGAGGAAGGCGAAGGCGTGTTGGTGATGTTGGTGACGCTCACCGCTTCTGCCGCCGTCTCCATCTCAGACCTGTCAGTCAACGTGTTGGACGACCCGCAGGAGAGACACCTGATCAAGCAGAGATACGTGAGTTGGACTTTTTCTGGGGATTTTGTCACAGGCTGGTTTCTTATTGGCCTGCGACACGTTCGGAAGACGAGATGGGAACATTGCACAAAAAACTAGAATATGCCATTTTGGGAGAAAAAGCGTGGGAATGCTGAAAATTGCGAGCCGAACTTGAATGCTAACGATAACGTGCCAACAATTACCGTATTTTCCGCACTATAAGGCGCACCGGATTATTAGCCGCACCTTCTATGAATTACATATTTCATAATTTTGTCCACCAATAAGCCGCCCCGGACTATAAGCCGCGCCTACGCTGCGCTAAAGTGAATGTCAAAAAAACGCTGCGCTAAAGTGAATGTAAAAAAAACAGTCAGATAGTTCAGTCAAACTTTAATAATATATTGAAAACCAGCGTTCTAACAACTCTGTCCCAAAATGTACGCAAATGTGCAATCACAAACATAGTAAAATTCAAAATGGTGTAGAGCAATAGTAACATAATGTTGCTCGAACGTTAATGTCACAACACACAAAATAAACATAGCGCTCACCTTCTGAAGTTATTCTTCATTCGTAAATCCTTTGAATTCTTCGTCTTCGGTGTCCGAATTGAAAAGTTGCGCAAGCGTGGGATCCAAAATGGCCGGTTCCGTCTCGTCGAAGTCATCGGGAGTCAGTGTCGCTGTTGTTCTGTGAATCCTGCCTTCCGGAAAGCTCGGACCACAGTTGTGACCGAAATATCTGCCCAGGCATTTACGATCCACTGGCAAATGTTGGCGTATGTCGTCCGGAGCTGTCTGCCCGTCTTAGTGAAGGTGTGTTCGCCTTCGGAGCTGTGTGAAAAAAGCCACCCGGCCTCTTCGCGTAAACTTCCCTTAACCACTCGCTCATCTTTTCTTCATCCATCCATCCCTTCGAGTTAGCTTTTATGATGACGCCGGCTGGAAAGGTCTCTTTTGGCAAGGTCTTCCTTTTGAATATCACCATGGGTGGAAGTTAGCATGGCAAGCTAGAACCACAGTGAAGGATGACTTCTCATTCCCTGTGGTGCGAATATTCACCGTACGTGCTCCCGTTCCACAGTGCGGTTCACAGGAATATCAGTTGTTGTGAAATACGGTAGTAATCCGTGTGCGGATGGAGAGATTGCGTGTTTTTATGAACCGGATCCTTGTCCTTTGTAGGAGCCATTTTGTGGTCTTTACAGATGTAAACAGGAAATGAAACGTACGGTGATATCCGCGCGTTTTTTCTTCTTCTTCCGGGGGCGGGTGGTTGCTTAAAGCGCTTCCTGTTCTATGGGGGCGGGTGCTTTCCTTGGCGGTTGCTTGCGTAGAAGAAGAAGCGCTTCCTGTTCTACCGGGAAAAAAGATGGCGGCTGTTTACCGAAGTTGCGAGATCGAAACTTTATGAAAATTAATCGTAATAAAGCGCACCGGGTTATAAGGCGCACTGTTAGCTTTTGAGAAAATTTGTGGTTTTTAGGTGCGCCTTATAGTGCGGAAAATACGGTACAACGCCTATGACTGTGTAGAGGTTTCCCTCTCGTGGTGGGTTCTCCTAACGCCGACTGATCTTCGTGAGCCCGTTAGACAGGTTGGATCAAGTCTTTTATTTTCATACAGTCGTATGGTTTGTTTTCCAGCAATATATATCTCGGACTTTTTAGTCCGGCGTGTCTCTGCTTTTCGTGTCTCTGTGCGTGTCTCTCTCCCTGGCTTCAACTCCAACCACGTGTCTTGGCTCGGCTGCTGCTAATAAAGGCGACAGGTGATTAGATAACCAGCCCCAGCTGGGCAATCGACTCACCTTACATACCCCGCTCCGCGGCAGGCCCGCAGACCACGCCCCCCTCCACAGACTGAAATTAGCTAAAAAGGTTAGCATGCTAATAGTCTGCATGTATTAAGTGCCAAGTTATTAAGACTCTTGAGGTATTTGGCTGCAAAATTGATGACACAAGTTAGCATGCTAACAGTTAGCATGTGTCGAGAAGCAAGTTATTTGATTCTGAAGTGTTCAGCTACAAAATTGTCTAATAAAGTTAGCATGCTATTAGCCAGCATGTATCAAGTGCCAGTTATGTGACTCTGAGGTGTTCGGATGCAAAATTTGAGGACACAGGTTAGCACGCTGGAATGCTAACGTAAGAATGCTAACAGTTAGCATGTGTCGAGAACCAAGTTATTGGATTCTGAAGTGTTCAGATACAAAATTGGCTAATAAAGTTAGCATGCTAATAGCCAGCATGTATCAAGTGCCAAGTTATGTGACTCTGAGGTGTTTGACTGCAAAATTGACAACACAAGTTAGCATGCTGGAATGCTAATGTAAGCATGCTAACAGTTAGCATGTGTCAAGAACCAATTTATTGATTCTGAAGTGTTCAGCTACACTATTGGCTAATAAAGTTAACATGCTAGTTTTGATATACTAGAATGCTAACTGTGCGCATGCTAATAGTTACCGATTGTCAATTACCAAATTATAGGACTCATAAGTGTTCGGCTACAAAATTGGCTAAGAAAGTTAGCATGTTTTTGTTGGTATGCTACAATGTTAACTGTTGGCATGCTAACAGTTAACGTGTCAAGTACCAAGTTATAAGGCGTTCAACTATGAAATGGGCTAACAAAGTTAGTACACCAATGTTAACATGCTAGAATGTTAATGTTAACATGCTAATAGTTAAGAAGTGTCAATTACCAAGTTATATGACTCTGAGGAGTTTGGCTGAAAAATGGGCTAATAAAGTTAGTACGCCAATGCTAGCATGCTAATGTTAGCATGCTAACAGTTAAGTGTCAATTACCACCTTATATGACTCTAAAGCATTTGGCTACAGAATGGGCTAATAAAGTTAGTACACCATTGTTAGCATGCTTGAATGTTAACGTTAGCATTCTAACAGTTAGCATGTGCCAAGAGTCAAGTTATTTGATCTTGAAGTGTTTGGCTATGCAATTAACTAAAAAGTTAGCATGCTATTGATGGAATGCTAGAATGTTAACTGTTTGCATGCTAACAGTTAACGAGTGTTAATTACCAAATTATATGACTCTAAGGTGTTTGGCTACAAAATGGGCTTATAAAGTTAGTACACCTATGTTAGCATGCTAAAACCCTAATTTAGCATGCTAAAAGTTAGCATGTGTCAAGTACCAAGTTATATAAATCTGAGGCGTTCGGCTGCAAAACACTGATGTTAGCATGATAACATGCTAACATTAGGCAGCTAACAATTAACAACCCCCAAGTTATGAGTATGGGTCTGTGGGGTTTGGCTGCCAAATTGACTAAACAAGTTAGCATGCTAATTAAAGTTTGACCGCTCGTTAAGCAAATATTGATTGACCTTTATTGTATTTGTTTTATTATCTTTTAATGTACAAAATCTATCAAAGTGGCCCCCACGTGCTTCGACTTTCATTTGTGTGGCCTTCGCTGGAAAAACTTTGGACCCTCCGGGTCTCGATGCAGATCATTTATCCATAAAGATATTGCAAAGCTGCAGATGCTGTGTTTGACGTGTTTCAGCCTGTTGAGCCCTGACTCAACAAACCTGACGGTGGTGCAACATACATATCAGTTGTCAAGTCTGACCTCTCCGGTCCATCACTCAAATATGTCCGTGTGCAACATAAACAGCAATTTACTAGTTCCTACTATTACACAACAGAGACACCTACACAAGTCTGGTAAATGCTGAACAATATTATAACATTATTTTCTGTCACTACTGTACTTGCAATGTTTTTCTAAAAGTGTGTTTTTAAAAGTTTTTAAAAATGTATTTCTATTAATTTCAGTGGGCGGGGCTGATTTTGAGATACGGGTGTTTCGAGTTACGAGCTCCGGAACACAATGCACTCGTAAGTTGAGATACAACTCGACACGTGTTTTGCCCTTCTTTACCGTATATGACCTTTCATTTAAAAAAGAAACAGCACAGTGGGATCGTCAGTACTCGGGGAACCTCGTCATAACGCGGTAACATCAGGCCTTCAAAATAAAAGCACGGCAGTAATACTTGACGATCCCCACTCAACACAATGCTTTCACTTTCGCTTTGTCTTGACCTTGAGAACCCTTCACACCCCGTGTCATCCTCCCCACTGGCGTCAAAAGACAAATATGTTCCACCTTCATAAAGACAACGGTGCACTTGTGTACTGCAGTAACTGCATATGACCAGAGGGGGGCGCTCTATGACCGTCAAACCCAGTCTGCACGCACACAACAAGGCAGTGGAGTGTGTGCGTGTGTGTGGGGGTGGTTGTGTGTGTGTGTGTGTGTGGGTGGGTGGTTGTGTGTGTAAAAGAGGGCGAGAGGTAAAGGGTGAGGTGTAAAATGAAAATAAAAAGCTATTTCACCTCTCTCACAAATGGTGCAGACCCCGTATTTCTGCTCGACTGAAGGCAGATGTTTTCTTTCCTTTCTTCTTTTGCCCATTTCCTTGCAACCCACTCCTCTTTGCCCACTTCTTTCCTACTCACTCCTCTTTCCCACTCTCCTCGTCCCATAACTCGTCAGTCAGCATCTTCTGCTCTTTGTCTGGCCCAGGGCGGCCTTCCTCTGGTATGAATGGATGAGACCCAACTAGTCTCCGGCTATTAAACTAATATTGTATTATTGTATAAATATGTTCCTTATCAAAGAGCACTTGTAAGTTCCAACATTTCTGTTTGAATTCTGTATGTATCTTTATCCTTTTCCCAGATAAAATACACAGTTATATCTACTGCTAATGTTTTTTTTTTCCAGATACAATACACAGTTATCTACTGTAAAAAATGTTTCCTAGATAAAACAGTTATTTACTGTAAATGTTTTTTTCCAGATAAAATACACAGTTATATTTACTGCAAATGTTTTTTCCCAGATAAAATACAGTTATTCACTGTAAATGTTTTTCCCAGATAAAATACACAGTTATATCTACTCTAAATGTTTTTTCCAGATAAAATACAGTTATATCTACTGTAAATGTTTTCTCCAGATGAAAAGCACAATTATATATACTGTAAATGTTTTTCCCCAGATAAAATACAAAGTTATCTACAGTAAATGTTTTTTCCCAGATAAAATACACAGTAATAGATACTGTAAAAAAAAATCCAGATAAAATAGTTATATCTACTGTAAATGTTTTTTCCAGATGAAAAGCACAATTATATATACTGTAAATGTTTTTCCCCAGATAAAATACAAAGTTATCTACAGTAAATGTTTTTTCCCAGATAAAATACACAGTAATAGATACTGTAAAAAAAAATCCAGATAAAATAGTTATATCTACTGTAAATGTTTTTCCAGATAAAATACACAGTCATCTACTGTAAATGGTTTTTTTCTACAGATAAAAGTTATATCTACTGTAAATGTTTTTTTCCAGATGAAATACACAGTTATATCTACTGTAAATGTTTTTTTTCCAGATGAAATACACAGTTATCTACTTTAAATGTTTATTCCCTAATACAATACACAGTTATATCTACTGTAAATGTTTTTTCCCAGATAAAATAGTTATATCTACTGTAAATATTTGTTCCCAGATAAAATACAGTTATATCTACTGTAAATGTTTTTTATCCAGATAAAATAGTTATATCTACTGAAAATGTTTTTCCCAGATAAAATACCCAGTTATATCTCCTGTAAATCTTTTTTTTCCAGATACAATACACAGTTATCTACTGTAAATATTTTTTCCTAGATAAAACAGTTATTTACTGTAAATGTTGTTTTCCAGATAAAATACACAGTTAAATTTACTGTAAATGTTTTTTCCCAGATAAAATAGTTATTTACTGTAAATGTTTTTCCCAGATAAAATAGTTATCTACTGTAAATATGTTTTCCAGATAAAATGCACAATTACATGTACTGTAAATGTTTTTCCCCAGATAAAATACAAAGTTATCTACAGTAAATGTTTTTTCCCAGATAAAATACACAGTAATAGATACTGTAAAAAAAAAATCCAGATAAAATAGTTATATCTACTGTAAATGTTTTTCCAGATAAAATACACAGTCATCTACTGTAAATGTTTTTTTTCTACAGATAAAAAAGTTACATCTACTGTAAATGTTTTTTTCCAGATGAAATACACAGTTATATCTACTGTAAATGTTTTTTTCTCCAGATGAAATACACAGTTATCTACTTTAAATGTTTATTCCCTAATACAATACACAGTTATATCTACTGTAAATGTTTTTTCCCAGATAAAATAGTTATATCTACTGTAAATATTTGTTCCCAGATAAAATACACAGTTATATCTACTGTAAATGTTTTTTATCCAGATAAAATAGTTATATCTACTGAAAATGTTTTTCCCAGATAAAATACCCAGTTATATCTCCTGTAAATCTTTTTTTTCCAGATACAATACACAGTTATCTACTGTAAATGTTTTTTCCTAGATAAAACACAGTTATTTACTGTAAATGTTGTTTTCCAGATAAAATACACAGTTAAATTTACTGTAAATGTTTTTTCCCAGATAAAATAGTTATTTACTGTAAATGTTTTTCCCAGATAAAATACAGTTATATCTACTGTAAATATGTTTTCCAGATAAAATGCACAATTACATGTACTGTAAATGTTTTTCCCCAGATAAAATACAAAGTTATCTACAGTAAATGTTTTTTCCCAGATAAAATACACAGTAATAGATACTATAAAAAAAAATCCAGATAAAATAGTTATATCTACTGTAAATGTTTTTCCAGATAAAATACACAGTCATCTACTGTAAATGGTTTTTTTCTACAGATAAAAAAGTTATATCTACTGTAAATGTTTTTTTCCAGATGAAATACACAGTTATATCTACTGTAAATGTTTTTTTTCCAGATGAAATACACAGTTATCTACTTTAAATGTTTATTCCCTAATACAATACACAGTTATATCTACTGTAAATGTTTTTTCCCAGATAAAATAGTTATATCTACTGTAAATATTTGTTCCAAGATAAAATACACAGTTATATCTACTGTAAATGTTTTTTATCCAGATAAAATAGTTATATCTACTGAAAATGTTTTTCCCAGATAAAATACCCAGTTATATCTCCTGTAAATCTTTTTTTTCCAGATACAATACACAGTTATCTACTGTAAATGTTTTTCCTAGATAAAACAGTTATTTACTGTAAATGTTGTTTTCCAGATAAAATACACAGTTAAATTTACTGTAAATGTTTTTTCCCAGATAAAATAGTTATTTACTGTAAATGTTTTTCCCAGATAAAATACAGTTATATCTACTGTAAATATGTTTTCCAGATAAAATGCACGATTACATGTACTGTAAATGTTTTTCCCCAGATAAAATACAAAGTTATCTACAGTAAATGTTTTTTCCCAGATAAAATACACAGTAATAGATACTGTAAAAAAAAATCCAGATAAAATAGTTATATCTACTGTAAATGTTTTTCCAGATAAAATACACAGTCATCTACTGTAAATGGTTTTTTTCTACAGATAAAAAAGTTATATCTACTGTAAATGTTTTTTTCCAGATGAAATACACAGTTATATCTACTGTAAATGTTTTTTTCCAGATGAAATACACAGTTATCTACTTTAAATGTTTATTCCCTAATACAATACACAGTTATATCTACTGTAAATGTTTTTTCCCAGATAAAATAGTTATATCTACTGTAAATATTTGTTCCCAGATAAAATACACAGTTATCCATCCATCCATTTTCTACCGCTTATTCCCTTTGGGGTCGCGGGGGGCGCTGGAGCCTATCTCAGCTACAATCGGGCGGAAGGCGGTTTACACCCTGGACAAGTCGCCACCTCATCGCAGAGGTGGCGACTTACAGTTATATCTACTGTAAATGTTTTTTATCCAGATAAAATAGTTATATCTACTGAAAATGTTTTTCCCAGATAAAATACCCAGTTATATCTCCTGTAAATCTTTTTTTTCCAGATACAATACACAGTTATCTACTGTAAATGTTTTTTCCTAGATAAAACACAGTTATTTACTGTAAATGTTGTTTTCCAGATAAAATACACAGTTAAATTTACTGTAAATGTTTTTTCCCAGATAAAATAGTTATTTACTGTAAATGTTTTTCCCAGATAAAATAGTTATATCTACTGTAAATATGTTTTCCAGATAAAATGCACAATTACATGTACTGTAAATGTTTTTCCCCAGATAAAATACAAAGTTATCTACAGTAAATGTTTTTTCCCAGATAAAATACACAGTAATAGATACTGTAAAAAAAAATCCAGATAAAATAGTTATATCTACTGTAAATGTTTTTCCAGATAAAATACACAGTCATCTACTGTAAATGTTTTTTTTCTACAGATAAAAAAGTTACATCTACTGTAAATGTTTTTTTCCAGATAAAATACACAGTTATATCTACTGTAAATGTTTTTTTTTCCAGATGAAATACACAGTTATCTACTTTAAATGTTTATTCCCTAATACAATACACAGTTATATCTACTGTAAATGTTTTTTCCCAGATAAAATAGTTATATCTACTGTAAATATTTGTTCCAAGATAAAATACACAGTTATATCTACTGTAAATGTTTTTTATCCAGATAAAATAGTTATATCTACTGAAAATGTTTTTCCCAGATAAAATACCCAGTTATATCTCCTGTAAATCTTTTTTTTCCAGATACAATACACAGTTATCTACTGTAAATGTTTTTTCCTAGATAAAACACAGTTATTTACTGTAAATGTTGTTTTCCAGATAAAATACACAGTTAAATTTACTGTAAATGTTTTTTCCCAGATAAAATAGTTATTTACTGTAAATGTTTTTCCCAGATAAAATACAGTTATATCTACTGTAAATATGTTTTCCAGATAAAATGCACAATTACATGTACTGTAAATGTTTTTCCCCAGATAAAATACAAAGTTATCTACAGTAAATGTTTTTTCCCAGATAAAATACACAGTAATAGATACTGTAAAAAAAAATCCAGATAAAATAGTTATATCTACTGTAAATGTTTTTCCAGATAAAATACACAGTCATCTACTGTAAATGTTTTTTTTCTACAGATAAAAAAGTTACATCTACTGTAAATGTTTTTTTCCAGATGAAATACACAGTTATATCTACTGTAAATGTTTTTTTTTCCAGATGAAATACACAGTTATCTACTTTAAATGTTTATTCCCTAATACAATACACAGTTATATCTACTGTAAATGTTTTTTCCCCAGATAAAAGTTATATCTACTGTAAATATTTGTTCCAAGATAAAATACACAGTTATATCTACTGTAAATGTTTTTTATCCAGATAAAATAGTTATATCTACTGAAAATGTTTTTCCCAGATAAAATACCCAGTTATATCTCCTGTAAATCTTTTTTTTCCAGATACAATACACAGTTATCTACTGTAAATCTTTTTTCCTAGATAAAACAGTTATTTACTGTAAATGTTGTTTTCCAGATAAAATACACAGTTAAATTTACTGTAAATGTTTTTTCCCAGATAAAATAGTTATTTACTGTAAATGTTTTTCCCAGATAAAATACAGTTATATCTACTGTAAATATGTTTTCCAGATAAAATGCACAATTACATGTACTGTAAATGTTTTTTTTCCCCAGATAGAATACATAGTTATAAACTGTAAATGTTTTTTCCCCGATACAATACACAGTAATATCTACTGTAAAAAAACAAATCCAGATAAAATACAATTATATCTACTGTAAATGTTTTTTTCCAGATAAAATTCACAATTATATCGACTGTAAATGTTTTTTCCAGATAAAAAGCACAATTTTAGATACTGTAAATGTTTTTTTCCCAGATAAAATCCATAGTTATCTTCAATAAATGTTTTTTTCCCAGATAAAATACAGTTATCTACTGTAAATGTTTTTTCCCCAGATAAAATACACAGTTGTCTACTGTAAATGCTTTTTTCCGAATGAAAGACACATCTGTAACTCCAAAAATACACATTTGGAACTCCTGTAATTTAGGAGTGTGAATCTTTGGACACCTAACTGTACTCGATCCTTCTCTGATTCCTGGTGTGATTATTTGATTGAGAATCAAATTTCCATTCAAACCACCTCTTGCAATGTATTATTAGGTATATTAATTATAATGAAGCATTTTTAAAAGGCATTACAGGTTAGAAAATCTCCCCCTAGCTGCACAGACATGGCCTAAAACATTTTTTTTAAATTATTTCTTATTAAAAAAAATATATCGATTTTTTTGAAAATAATGAATCAAAATGTGAATAATTTTTTTTGTGCACCCTTACTGTAAATGTTTTTTTTTTTGGAGGGGGGGGGTAAAATACATGTTTACATGTGTATACAACTACTCTAAATGCCCTGACATGATATTACAGAAGAATACAGTACAGCTTCCGTAATAAACACTTTTTCTTTATGTGTTATATACAGTCGCGATCAAAAGTTTACATACACTTGTAAAGAACATAATGTCATGGCTGTCTTGAGTTTCCAATAATTTCTACAGCTCTTATTTTTTTGTGATAGAATGATTGGAGCACATACTTGTTGGTCACAAAAAAAACCATTCATGAAGTTTGGTTCTTTTATGAATTTATTATGGGTCTACTGAAAATGTGACCAAATCTGCTGGATCAAAAGTATACATACAGCAATGTTAATATTTGGTTACATGTCCCTTGGCAAGTTTCACTGCAATAAGGCGCTTTTGGTAGCCATCCACAAGCTTTTGGCAAGCTTCTGGTTGAATTTTTGACCACTCCTCGTGACAAAATTGGTGCAGTTCAGCTAAATTTGTTGCTTTTCTGACATGGACTTGTTTCTTCAGCATTGTCCACACATTTAAGTCAGGACTTTGGGAAGGCCATTCTAAAACCTTAATTCTAGCCTGATTTAGCCATTCCTTTACCACTTTTGACGTGTGTTTGGGATCATTATCCTGTTGGAACACCCAACTGCGCCCAAGTCCCAACCTCAGGGCTGATGATTTTAGGTTGTCCTGCAGAGGTAATCCTCGTTTTTCATTGTCCCATTAATCTCAGTAAAGCACCAGTTCCATTGGCAGCAAAACAGGCACAGAGCATAATACTACCACCACCATGCTTGACGGTAGAATGGTGTTCCTGGGAATAAAGGCCTCACCGTTTCTCCTCCAAACATATTGCTGAGTATTGTGGCCAAACAGCTCAATTTTTGTTGTGTGGATGTAAACTTTTGACCACAACTGTTTATGTGTGTGTATATATGTGTGTGTATATATGTGTATATATGTTTATGTATATATGTGTGTATATGTATATCAGTGACGTGCGGTCACTGGAGGCAGGTGAGGCAGGACCTCACCTGCCATCATGGAAAGAAAAAAAAAATGTAAAAAGAAGAAAAATTAATTAAATTGTTATATGTATTCAGTGATCATACTATAAAGTTATTTTCCATTTAACTTCACCAGTTTTAGATTATTTTTATTCAAAATCGCTGAATTTTCACATTTGCCGTTCAAATACTGAGAAGAGACGGTGCCAGTTGAGGCACGTCACTCAGTGCCTCAACATGGATTGCGGACTCGGCTAACTGCTGGCCTGCTGTGCAGTGCGACCGTATTGCTATATGAACTATATTATACATTTCCATAGTTTAGTTAGCTGAGGTATATAATGTACAGTGTATTTTGTCAACAACTGTATGTGTGTAACGTATTTCTTGTGCTGAGCAATCATAAAACTGCTGCTGTGTGAGGCTCGCAGTAATCCCGCCTCCTGGTGCCGGTTAATGCACCCCCGCTGCAGACTGCACCCCCCGACGGGAGCGCCACACCAACCAAAGCCCGCACCCAAACCCTCCACCTGCAAGACCGAATCCACCCCAAAAAAGTCACTTAACAAAAAGCCAAAAAGTGCAAAAACAACAATGCTCGCGCTGGAGGAGCCAAGAACGACTGCAGGGACACAACATTAGGTACACCTGCAGACTGCAGCACGGATTTCATATTTCATTCATTCACAACTCCTCCAACACGAACACCACTGTTCCCGCACTTATAAGTAAAGGTAAGACCATAATAACGTTTTTTTAAATAAATGTGCTTTTTTGTCTGCTACAATGTGTATGTGTAAAGTTAAAGTTTAGTTAAAGTACCAATGATTGTCACACACACACTAGGTGTGGTGAAATGTGTCCTTTGCATTTGACCCCACTGGGAGGTGAGGGGAGCAGTGGGGAGCAGTGGGCAGCAGCGGCGCCGCGCCCGAGAATAATTTTTGGTGATTTAACCCCCAATTCCAACCCTTGATGCTGAGTGCCAAGCAGGGACGAATGCTGGTATGAGCTTTTAAACATAACCCGTTAACTGCTGCCAATCAAATGGTGAATAAGATACTCTTTAGGGTTCATATGTTTGTAAATCTGACTGTGATGAAGTCAGTGCCTCACCAGCCATCAACCTCACCGCACGTCACTGATGTATATATGTGGCTACATGTGTGTTTATGTATATGTGTGTATATATGTATAAATGTGTGTGTATGTATGTGTATATATATATATATATATATATATATATATATATATATATATATATATATATATATATATATGAGGCAAGGGAAGCGGAAAATGTAAAACTACTAATAACTTTATTAATCAATTGAACTTTAAAGTTAAATCATGTTTTTTATTAATTAATCAATTGAATTAAGATTCATTAATTTAACTTTATTTTCTTTTTCAAAAAATTATTTAGCACTTTTTATACATAGTCAAGTTGCTGCACAAAATGCTTTACATCAGTTTAAAAGGAAACAAAAATACACACAAGATAATAACAAGACACATGGCATGGACATTACCTAAAAATGTATGTCATGTGAAAAATACAAATATTAAAAATATAATAATTATAAATAGTAGCAATATCAGTAATACATCAAACTGTATGTTTTTTTCATTTTTATTTATCAAAACTGTATTTATATAGCACTGTTCATACATATTCAAGATGCAACACAAAGGGCATTGCTTCAGATTAAAAGGGAAACAAAAATCCACACACACAGTCGCACGCAGACACATTCCTAAAAATAATTGTTTTAAAATACAAATATTAAATTTTTTTTCATAAAAATTAGTACTAAGGTAAAAGGTGCAGTTGTGGCAGGTGCTTGTGGCTGCCATCTTTCCACAACGAGGCGCAGTTGCAATGACAAGTGCAAACATGCGTAACACAACATCACTCAGAGTGAGGGACTTTTAAAACTGAAAAGACCAAAAAAGGACGACTTCATTAACAAAGTTATAAACCTTCACGGGAACTACTAATATAGGTATTATCACAAGTGTTTTTTATTTATATATAGAACGTTTGAAAACATTTCAACCTAAAGCAAATCTATTTCTTATTTTCTTAATGAGGCCCCCCCAGTATTAACATTGATCATTAATTAGAGCACACGAAGTTAACGCTACATTGCACGGGCGTACCTATTGAAGTGGTACAAAATACAGGAAAAACTCGCACTCTCCAAAAAACGTAATAAAACAAAAATAAAAAGGTGCACGGCAAAAAGTGTACTTAAAGAAAAAGCAAGGCCAGCAACACTTGTGTCCTAAACATTTAAATATGAACTGTGCAGGCGCTACCAAACACAGGCCGATTTCCAAAATGTCTTCGTCAGTGTGCAATTGTCAACAGGAAGTGACTTCAGACCTATCTCTAATCTTCCATACATTTCCAAAATATTAGAGAAGGTTGTCTACAGTCAGTTGTTGCCCTTCTTAGAGGATAATGGTATCACTGAGCTGTTCCAGTCCGGTTTTAAAGCCCTCCACAGCACAGAGTCAGCGCTTCTAAAGGTTTTTAACGATATCCTCCTGTCCACTGATTCTGGTAAATATGTTGTCCTGGTGCTTTTAGATCTGTCTGCTGCGTTCGACACCGTCGACCACGCCACCTTAATCACTCGTCTTGAGAACTGTGTGGGCATTAAGGGCGTCGCCCTCAACTGGTTCCGGTCGTACCTAACCGACAGGAGTTTTTGTGTAAAAGTAGACAGTTTTATGTCGTCCACAGCTCCTTTACCACATGGGGTTCCCCAGGGCTCAATCCTTGCCCCAATTTTATTTGCGCTTTACCTTCTCCCCCTTGGTTCTATTTTTAGGAAGTACAGTATTGCATTTCATTTTTATGCCGATGATTGCCAGATTTATTTTCCCATAGCACAAAATAACACGGTTCAACGTCTTATTGACTGCCTGCACGACATCAAAGTCTGGCTTTCAGCTAACTTCCTGAGCCTAAATGAAGATAAAACAGAAGTTATGTTGTTCGGTCCAAGTCGCTCTCCCTCCCCCAACGTTGACCTCGGCACTCTGACCCCGTATCTCAGCGACTCTGTCACAAACCTGGGGGTAAAGTTTGACTCAGATTTTAAATTCGAAAAACAAATCAGCAGCGTCGTTCAAAAAAGCTTTTATCAATTACGCCAAATAGCGAAAGTGAAACCGCTTCTATCAAGACATGATCTTGAGAAATTAATCCACGCCTTTATCTCGACTCGTCTTGATTACTGTAATGCCCTGTATGTTGGCATTAGCCAGGCCTCCCTCGCCCGCCTGCAGCTCGTGCAGAACTCTGCTGCTCGTCTGCTAACACAGACCCGCAGATGTGAGCACATCACCCCTATTTTAGCGTCCCTTCACTGGCTCCCTGTGCGTTACCGAATACATTTTAAACTCCTTTTATTTGTTTTTAAATGTCTAAACAACCTCGCGCCAACCTATCTCTCCGACCTCCTTCAGCCTTACTGCCCCACCCGATCCTTAAGATCAGCCGATCAGCTGCTGTTGACGGTCCCTGACACAAGGCTGAAGCTTAGAGGTGACAGAGCTTTCGCCGTTGCTGCTCCCAAGCTCTGGAACGACCTACCCCTGAGTGTTAGACAAGCCTCCTCTCTTCCTGTTTTTAAATCTCTCTTAAAAACATACTTTTATTCCATGGCTTTTAACACTGAGTGATATCCATCCTGCAATGGCGCCCCATAATACACCTGCTGTGATCCTGTTTTTATGTTTTTATGTTTTTATTAATTCTATTTTAATTATTTATTTTTTATCGTGTTCTGTTTGTGTTGTGTTGTGTTTGCTCGGTACTCGTTTTATCAAATCAAATCAAATCAACTTTATTTATAGAGCACATTTAAAATTTACCACAGGGGTAGCCAAAGTCTTTTAACCTGCTCATTGTACAGCACTTTGGCTACCCCTGTGGTAAATTTTAAATGTGCTCTATAAATAAAGTTGATTTGATTTGATGATTTGATAGTCACAGCTGTGGTCAATCAATTGACATAACAATAAATCAACTTCAAAAATGAAAGTGCACAAATAATACAAAATAAATCAAAGACTCAGTACACATGTTTTTAAATAAAGCAATAAAAACATGTGTGGACAACTATTATAATAAAAGGAGACATAGCTCATCAGCACAGTGACAACAATCAATAAAGCGCTAGAATAGCTATATCTCCCTCTATATATAATATAATACTAATAAAGTAGCAACCTGAAGACTTACATCAATCTATATGAAATACATGATATGCATACAGACAACCATTCTAGAAAACATCCCAAAAGCAACTCCTCGTTCATCCCTTTACTCAGTTTGTAATGTGTGTATTCAAAAATGCTTCACCTTGAAGTCAAACTTTTTCTCCCCCCCTCTCCTCAAAGGTTTCACTTCTTCCAAACCCTGAAAGCTCCAGGAACAAACAGTATATCATGTCCAGCACTATTACACTGTCTTGCTACAGAGGACTCCTAATGCTACTTTTATGTTCTGAAATGTGAATTGTGAGCTCTCTCTTAGTCTTTCCAACATAACCAAGGCCACATGGACACTTGAGAAAATACACAACTAATTTAGTTCTACAGGAAATTCTGCTTTTTATAGGGAATTTACCACCTGAATGTTTTCTTTACCTATTGAAGTGGATTGTATGCTGCATGTCCTCAGCGAGTGTTTGAGTACCCTAAGTACACACCACAAACTGCAGCATAGCTACTGTACATGCAACACCCTCACTTAGTGACAATTGCCTCAGATGTGCTCAGGCTCGCTGTAACCTTTCCTTCATCGCTAATTGCTGCTTCCCAGACGTGGAGGGAGAGATTTATGTCTTATGATGGCAAAGGAGCACACGCGCTAATGGTGCTTAATGGGCATGGGGTGGCCACGAGAAGGGTGGACCAGAGGAGGACGTGGTGACCTCCGCTGAAGTGGTGGCCCCTCTGCCACACACACACACACACACACACACACACACACACACACACAAACACACACACACACACACACACACACGCACACACATTCGTGTATTTGTTACCTTCTTGAGACCTCCGAATAATGCTCACCTCTTTAGGACCACCCTTTGTGGATATAAAAAGATTTGTATTTACAACATTAATAATATATACATACTTTGCAAATATAAAAAAGCTTGTTGTGAAAAATGAGTTGGAATTTCACAAGAAAAAGGTAATTATTTCACAAGGAAAACTTAGAATTTTGGCAGTGTTATAAAACAAGTCGTCATTTAACTCAACGCAAGTCAAAATTTTACAAGAAAAACTGAACATTTGTGCAATATTATGATACAAGTTGGAATTTGACTCAATAACAGTCAACATTTTACAAGAAAAAGCTTAACATTTTGTCAATTTTATGAAAAAAGTCGTCGTTTTACTCGACAAAAGTCACAATTTTATAAGAAAACTTTAACATTTTTGGCAATCGTATAATAATAATCGGAATTTTACTTGGCAAAATTATGACAAAAGTCATAATTTTACTCAAAAAATGTCACTATTTTACAAGAACAAAAAAATTGGTAATATTGTGATAAAAGTCAACATTTTATACGACAAATGTTACTATTTTGTATTAAAAAGTAATCATTTTACGAGAAAATATTGCAATATCACAGAAACAGAAAGAATATGAAAATTGTAATTGGTTTTAATCTTCATTATTTACTTTATGTTATTACAGTATGTCTCTATATACATATTTATTGTATTTTTTTAAATACATTTTGGCCAGAGGGGGAGCACTTCAAATTTGTACACACACTTGTTATTTCATATGTTGGCCAGAGGGGGAGCACTTTTAAAACCGACACACAGTCAATTAGAAAAATCCCTCCTTTTTGGGAACACCCTTATGGTATTCCGTTTTGGGACCATGATTTCGGTCCTAACTTGTTCACCGGTCCTCATATGGAAAGTACTTTTCCTTGTCTCAAGAAGGAAATACACACACACACACACACACACACACACACACACACACACACACACACACACACACACACACACACACACACACACACACACACAAGAAGAACTACTATTAAACTTTTCAAATAAATTTGCTGTCAAAATTGGATCTGGGAATGGCGCGTTCATTTAATCTCGTATTGACTATTGCAATCCTCCCTTCACTCTTTTCAACATGTCAACACTAAAGAGACTTCAGACGGTACAAAATGCAGCTGCCAGACTTTAGACCGGTGCACCCAGACCAGTCTATATCACCCCCATTTGATCCAGTCTTCATTGGCTTCCAGTCAAATTCAGTTGAAGATTTTAGTCCTGACTTTGCGTGTATTGCATGGTGGGGCCCCTCAGTACATCACTGACTTGTTAGGCCCCTTTTCTTCAGGGTCTTCAGGCCAGGGTCTTCTAAAGATCCCAAAAAGTCATTTTAAAACCCGTGGAGACCTGGCATTCCAGGCTATAGCTCCCAGACTCTGGAACAACTTGCACCAGTCCCTCCGTCATCTTGACTATGTTGACACTTTTAAGAAACATTTTAAAACTTCTCTTTTTAGTCAAGCTTTTAGTTAATGCACCTTTTAACTATAATTTGTAATCCACTTTGTATCCTTTTTATGATGTCGCCACTGTTGTTTTAATTGAATTGTTGTTTTACTTCACCTATGTTTTGTACAGTGCTTTGTGATTTTATCTGCACACAGCTACAGACACTCTGATGATTCTTCAGCACCTTTTCTCTGCACTTGTCCAACACACACACAAATGTAACACAACAGGGGTGCACAAATATTAGCAATACTAGCTTAACTTTTTTTTAAACATAACCTTCCTTAATAAAGTACAGTAGTCCCTCAACTTTCTAGCTAAAGAGGTTTTAACGTAAAACACTTATTTAACAAATTTAAATCAATGGTGCTTGGCCCCTCCAAAAGGTACAATTTTAACGTGCAGCATGCCTTTTATAAAGACTTTCAGTGATACGCTCAAGTTGTCGACACGCTAAGTCATGTTTTGGATCATTTCTTTCTTTAATTCAATGACTATAATCCGCTTCCTTTTCTCAGCATTGTCTGCTTTCTTACTTCTTCTTTCTCATTGACGGAAAACAAAGTTATGTCACTCTGCAGCTACACGCTAATGCTAGCGAGTAAGAAGAGATGCTTTGGGCATTATTATTAAAGCATATTAATAATAACTAGATGAGGCAATTCCTGAAGGAATTGCGTGTGAATGCTCTAATGCTGAAGTTGAACTGAAATGCTGACAGAACGTAGTAAGAATGTAAGAATAGTTTGAATGTTGCAATGGTTTGAATGTTGAAGAGCTGACGCTGAACTGAAATGCTAATGGAACGTAAAATGAATGTAGAAATGGTTTAAATGTTGAAATCATTTTAAACGCTGATATGGTTTGAATGTTGAAGAGTTTAAATTTCCAGGAAAACTGGAATTTGGTTTGGAACTTGGGAAAGTGTTAGTTTGAATGTCCTGGATGAGTGGAATGTGTTAATGTTTGAATGGTTTGAATAGGTTGAAAAATGTGGTAATTGTGCAACTTGGAAAAATGTCCCATTCATTTCAATGGGAATTTTCAGAAAAAATTGGGAAAGGTGGGAATTTTTTTGAAAATGGTAAAAAACTTGAATGGTCTGAATGAGTTGAAATGGTTGGTGTTGGAAATGTTGAAGTAGTAACATGTTAAATTGAGAAATGGTATTACGGAACTTCTAGAATTTCGGGAAAACCGGTAATTTTTCCAGTTCAAAAAAACCCTTTGGTTTTTGTCCTGATTAAGAGGATTTTTTTAACGATAGAACGGTTGAAATGCGTTGAAAAATTTCGAAGGAGTAGTCGCCAGAAAAAAGGGTGGAAATAGGGGTTTGAAAAAGCAGGAATTCTGGAAAATCCTGTAATTTTTTTGAACTTGGAAAAATCATAGTTTGAATTTCCAGAATGGTGGAATGTATTGAAGGTGGAATAGTTTGAATAGGTTGAGAAATGTGAAAATGGTGGAAGTTTGAAAAATGGCCAATTCATTTTGAATAGGAAACATGAATTGGCCATTTTTCAAACTTCCACCATGACCCTGGGAAAATCTGGGAATTTTTGGAATTTGTCAAGGGAAAGCCCGCAATTCTCGAATAGGCTGAACAGTTTGAAGTTGGAACGGTTTGAATCGGGTGAAAAATGTGGAAGGTAGAGCGTGCCAAAAATCTGGAGAAGTTGAATAATAAAGAAAACCATATGTGTGAATACTTTGGAGCATTCACACAATAAATATGACTTTTTCTAGTGAGTCAACGCACGTTGCACTGAGAAGCCATTATACATTTACACATTTATTTCACATTAAGCCGAGAGACGGCTCTTATCTCAAAACACTCTTAAGTGGAGGTAAGCACATACTCAGACGGGCTTATTAATCTTTCCTTCACCATGTCATGAAAAATGTTTTAAAGCAACCGTCTAAGCACCTCTTCTCTCAAAAGTGGAGCAAACAAGTGAGAGAGATGATAGACTAGGCTCGATGGACACACAGTCCTGTTATACAATAATGAGAAAGTGGATTTTATATAATAGGGGACCTTTAATGAATTTACAGCAGAGGTGTCAAACTCATTTTAGCCCAGGGGCCACATGGAGGAAAATCTATTCCCAGTTGGGCCGGACTGGTAAAATCATGGCATGATAACTTAAAAACAAAGACAACTTCAGATTGTTTTCTTTGTTTTACTTTAGCCAAAAATAGAACATTCTGAAAAATGTACAAATCACAAATACTCATTTTGACAAAACACCTCAAATTCTGAGGGAAAAAAATGTGTGCGGTTTGAAAAACACAACAAACTTAGACTTCGTCTCATTGTATCTACAAAGCCAATAAACATGACGTCACAGCCTATCTGGGATTGAACAAAATAAATAACAAACTTCTTGGTGTCAAATGCCTTATTTGTCATGTCCAGGTATTAACGCTGTGCTAACTCAACAAAGTACACACACGGAGGTAGGAACTGTTGAAGATGGTTGAGTTACACTCACTTTTCTCATTTTTGTTAGAGACATTCAGGGGCAATGAGGGCGCCAAAGAACAATACGTTCGAAGCAGAAGACCTAAAACTGCAGGTTGTGCGTTTCATTTGTTCGAGGAGAGGAGCCACAGATACGCGTTACCATAGCTACTGTATATGCGCTTTACTGCGTACCGCTTGCTTGGCCCCGGTATCAAGCGTTTGCTTGCCCAACAGAGTTGTTATTGCGACACCCAGTGGACACATTTAGATCAGCAGTTTCTTTCATTAAATCAGAATCAGAATCAGAATCAGAAGTACTTTATTAATCCCCGAGGGGAAATCAAGATTTGCAGCACAATCCCATTCAAGATCAGACAAACATTACAGGGAGACAGAACAGGATCGCTGACTGGTCTGCCAACTTCCGGCGCCCCTTACAAAAAAGGTGAGAAACAGGTAAAAATAAAAAAATATTCAGTCTAAGCCTTGGCCCCTGGAGAGGGAGTCCAGACTGAGGCCAAGGGAAAAAATAGCCATAGCACACATAAACGTGTGTAAGAGTAAAACGTCAAATAACACAAAGGACATTAAAGACATTAAAAGAGCAGAGCTGATGCAACCAGCTGCCACTCCAGTAGTGCAACCAAAGCAACCAAACAAATACATTGTTTCAACACCCACACACACTGTGGTGGTGTTCCATGCCATCGTCTGCTGGGGTGGAGGTAGTATGGCCAGAGACAGGAGCAGACCCAACAAAGCCACCGTCGGCCGTCCACCAACTCTCGGCCAGTGTCCAGTCTGCATGGATGAGCGAGGACACGTCCAAGGAGACCGAGGTGTCCGACGCATGCTCACCCAGCCAAGACACTGTGAAGCTTGTCCGTCCCGGCGTTCAGCAATTAGCTCCGCAGCCCTGTCTCTTCATCCGCATCTCCTCCAGCCTCTCCAAATGGACTCTGGTGTGGCAGAGACCCAGCAGCTGGTCTTCATGGTCAAAAGGCTCCCGGGAGGCAGATCCAGAAGTCCGCAAAAAAGCACCGCAGAAGTCACGGAAGTGCCACCCCCCGTCGCACAGTCCCAAAGGGTCCCGAACCGAAAGGCAAAAAAACCCCCACATGAAAACAAGAGGGAAACACCAGGAACACAAAAGGATGACTCAAGAGCACAGAGCTCCTGCTACCAGCAGCCACTACAGCGGCGCCATCTTGGAAAAAACAATTTCAGCTCAATTTTATACTTAGCAAACTCAACTCGCGGGCTGCATAAAAGCTGATCGCGGGCGGTACGTTTGACACCCCTGATGTACAGTAAGCCATTGTGTCCAAAATGTCATTCAGTATTCAGCTTTATTTGATCTGAACGTTGAAGCATTGATTGAAAATGTATCCTCAAACTGAGCAGTATGGCGGATGTTACCTGCAGTTGTGATGAAAGATGACATGATTCAAATACGACAGTCATTCATTCATAAGGCGTCTGTGATTCATGTGTACATTTGCACGCTGTGAGGCAGAAAGAACGCGGGAAGAAGGCGTCAGAGTGACACAGGGTGAAGGTTTGTCTCATGAAAGCAACTCTTTGCTTCCATTTATCCCTTTGCTCCTCGCTTCAACACTTTTCAACGCCTCAAACATCGTCTCTACCTGTCTGTATTCTCTGTTCATCAATTGCAAATACTTCCCTGATTGGGGTACAATTCCCTGTGGAGGACGGCATTGTTATGCACCAAAAGGAACCTAAAATGTCCGTGCAAGGTGTTCTTACGCTGTGCAGAAGGGATATAGAAGATGTTTACTTGTGATGAGATGGCGACTTGTCCAGGGTGTACCCCGCCTTCCGCCCGATTGTAGCTGAGATAGGCTCCAGCGCCCCCCGCGACCCCAAAGGGAATAAGCGGTAGAAAATGGATGGATGGATACTTCCTGTATCAATTGGTGCTTTTTGAGAACAGATAGTAGACTTAGACTTCCTTTTATTGTCATTCAAATTTGAACTCTACAGTCAAGATAAGAACGGAATTTTGTTGCATTAGCTCGTTGTAGTGCAGGATAAAATAGATTATTTAAAGACAAACCTGCAATAAGAAACATATGTTTAATGTACCGTAAGATTTTTTGTTAAAATAAAGCCAATAATTAAATTTTTTGTGGTCCCCTTTATTTAGAAAAGTATTGAAAAGTATCAAAATGATTTTGGTACCGGTACCAAAATATTAGTATCGGGACAACACTAGTGTGAACAATTAAAATGAATGGTTGTGTTTCTGGGCAGCACGGTGGAAGAGGGGTTAGTGCATCTGCCTCACAATACGAAGGTCCTGAGTAGTCCTGAGTTCAATTACGGGCTCGGGATCTTTCTGTGTGGAGTTTGCATGTTCTCCCCGTGACTGCGCGGGTTCCCTCCGGGTACTCCGGCTACCTCCAAAGACATGCACCTGGGGATAGGTTGATTGGCAACACTAAATTGGCCCTAGTGTGTGAATGTGAGTGTGAATGTTGTCTGTCTATCTGTGTTGGCCCTGCGATGAGGTGGCGACTTGTCCAGGGTGTACGCCGCCTTCCGCCCGAATGCAGCTGAGATAGGCTCCAGCGATCCCCTGCGACACCAAAAAGGGACAAGCGGTAGAAAATGGATGGATGGGGTTGTGTTTCTACCATCACTGTTGTCCCTAAACTTGCAAGTGGGTCATTACCACATGTTGTCTTTCTAAAAACAAGCTGACTTGTTGGTCTTCAGTTTGCCTCCCATGTCCTCTCTGACTCTTTTCTCTTCCCGGCTGTTTTCACAACAAGCCCGTGTATCTTCACAGAAATCATGCCCTCGAATTGAGCATTGCCCCTTTGCTTTTTCCTGGCTGTGTCTGTTTCTGTCAGTCCCCCCCCCCCCCACTTTCCCCTCTCATCTCCTTTGCAGAGCTTTTGGACAATGATATCGCTGGAAACAGGCAGAGTCTGACAGAGTTGGTAATAATGAATTAAGTCTGTAGCCCGGCCTGACTGAGATTTAATTTATAATTACTCCTGTGGGGATGGACGAGGTTATTGCCAGAGAGAGAAATAAATTGCAGTGAAGTGCATTGCCACTCTTGCTTTTAAGATGCTTCTCAATTTGGCCTCAATGTACCTGAGTATTTGGGCATGAACAAAAGCGATTGGTTCATGTTTTTGTGTGTGTTGGTTTGGCTGATGAGAGTGTTACCTGGATCGACCCAACACCTAATTAATTTTTGTAGAAATAATAAACCTGTATTTTTGGTCTTCAAGTGTTACATGCCTTGTAATAACTATTGCTCTATTTGTGCTGTAGAACAGTCATTCTTCACCATAAGTGGCCCATTATTGCTGAGCTGTGGTACTCCGTTGTAATACACTTTCCCACCACTTGTGGCAGTAATGACAATATCACCCCAAAAAACCAAAGTCCGTAGCAAATGTCATAGAAGTTTCTTCAGCGCAAAAAGTATGACTAAAGTGGTGGAGCGATATTGGTATTTATTTTTGTAATCAACCTCACCCAAGCCTTGATAGTAATCTTTGTGATTAACTCATGGTTTCATATCATTTGACAAGGTTTATCCTGTTAGACTGTAAGAAGGTTAGATATAATTATTGAATATGATTCACATAAAGGGTACATCCATCCATTTTCTTCCGCTTATCTGAGGTTGGGTCGCGGGGGCAGCAGCCTAAGTAGAGAAGCCCCGACTTCCCTCTCCCCAGCCACTTCGTCCAGCTCCTCCCGGGGGATCCTGAGGTGTCCCCAGGCCAGCCGGGAGGCATAGTCTTCCCAACGTGTCCTGGGTCTTCCCTGTGGCCTTCTGCCGGTCGGACGTGCCCTAAACACCTCCCTAAGGAGGCGTTCGGGTGGCATCCTGACCAGATGCCCGAACCACCTCATCTGGCTCCTCTCAGTGTGGAGGAGCAGCGGTTTTACTTTGAGCTCCTCCCGGATGACAGATCTTCTCACCCTATCTCTAAGAGAGAGCCCCGCCACCCAGCGGAGGAAACTTATTCCGGCCGCTTGTACCCGTGATCTTGTCCTTTCAGTCATAACCCAAACTCATGACCATAGGTGAGGATGGGAACGTAGATCAACCGGTAAATTGAGAGCTTTGCCTTCCGGCTCAGCATCTTCTTCAGAACAACGGATCAATACATCCTCCGCATTACTGAAGACGCCGCACCGATCCGCCTGCTGATTTCACGATCCACTCGTCCCTCACTCATGAACAAGACTCCGAGGTACTTGAACTCCTCCACTTGGGGCAAGATCTCTTCCCCAACCCGGAGATGGCACGCCACCCTTTTCCTACTCATATACCTGCTACTATGTGTAGCAGGTATATGAGGAGTGTTACCAAGTGGTGCAAGTAAAGGCCTACTGAAATGCGATTTTCTTATTTAAACTGGGATAGCAGGTCCATTCTATGTGTCATACTTGATCATTTCGCAATATTGCCACATTTTTGCTGAAAGGATTTAGTAGAGAACATCGACGATAAAGTTCGCAACTTTTGGTCGCTGATAAAAAAGCCTTGCCTGTACCGGAAGTAGCAGACGAGTAGCGTGACGTCACAGGTTGTGGAGCTCCTCACATCCGCACATTGTTTACAATCATGGCCACCAGCAGCGAGAGCGATTCGGACCGAGAAAGCGACGATTTCCCCATTAATTTGAGCGAGGATGAAAGATTTGTGGATGAGGAAAGTGAGAGTGAAGGACTAGAGGGCAGTGGGAGCGATTCAGATAGGGAAGATGCTGTGAGAGGCGGGTGGGACCTGATATTCAGCTGGGAATGACTAAAACAGTAAATAAACACAAGACATATATACATACTAGAGATGCGCGGTTTGCGGACACAACCGCGGAGTCCGCGGATTATCCGCGGATCGGGCGGATGAAATTAAAAAAACTAAGATTTTATCCGCTCGCGGGTCGGGTCGGGCGGATTAATTTTTTTTTTTTTTTTTTTTTTTGCGGGTGGCAGTTAAACCAATTCGGAAATATATATACATAGTTAAATGTTGTTACCCACATACGAAAAACGAGCAGGCACCTGCTGCATATGCCACAACAGAAGAAAAAAAAAGAAAAGAGATGGACACTTTTACGGAGTGGAGAAGGGACGCCTCGCCGGGGTCCGGGACCGAGGCCCCTTCCCCCGAGAGGGCCCCACCGGGAGCCGTAGCTGAGGCGATCCGCGAGAAGGGCCCGACGCACGTCCAGGGTCACTACCGCGCCCACCGCACCGACACCCCGCCTCGTCCGCTTTCGCCGCGGCCGGCGTCACGCGCAGCAGGTAAGCAGCTTACCTGCCCGCCACCCCCGTGGCCGGGGGCTCGTAACATGGGTCACTCCGCGCGCTCCGCCCGCGCAGCTTACCTGCTTGCCACCCCTGTTGCCGGGGGCGCGTAACAGGGGTCACTCCGCGCGTAGTGCGCTCATGAAAGGGGTGGGGCTCACCCTGGTTGATATAGAGAGCAGGACGGTGGCCATGGAAGTTGGAACCCGCTAAGGAGTGTGTAACAACCCACCTGCCGAATCAACTAGCCCTGAAAATGGATGGCGCTGGAGCGTGGGCCCATATCTGGCCGTCGCCGGCAGCGAGACGCGCTTGGAGGTGCGCTCAGCGCGGCTCCCATATGATTGCGCACTGGTGTGCGTCTGGGTCGTGACAGCGTGGCACGCGAATGTCTGTGCATTGGATCAGTCTCCTTTCTTTAACAGGCAAAAGCTTTATAACCTCACCATACCTGCCAACTTTTAAATCAGAAAAACCTAGTAGCCAGGGTCCAAGGGCCGCAGGCCCCGGTAGGTCCAGGACAAAGTCCTGGTGGAGGGTTCAGGGCTTCGCCCCCCGACGCAAAATGACTATTAGCATTCAGACAGGTTAAAATGTTGCTAAAACCATCACTTTTCTATCAGTCACAGTGACTTTTCAAAACAAAAATATTACAGCAAAAATCATATGGGTTGATTGACATGTTTATTCTGTAAGCTAACTTCAATAGTTTGAAATTATTTTGACAGTTAATGCCAGTTATCCTGTCAACCTTTCACAAGACTTCAATTTGTTAATTGAAAGTATAAATAGTATAAACACTTTTTACAGTATGTCGTGCTGTGAAATACAGCCGACAGGATTGCGCATGCTTGGTGCAGGAGAACAAAGGACTTCTTTCATTTAAGGTTTGTGATAAACCATCAAACTCATTCGTTAAAAGGACTCTATAGTAATATAAAGCGAATTTTTCTGGACATTATCATGCAAGAAAAGTTTATTTTTGGGATCGCGATCACCGCGTAATGATTTTTAAAGGTTGCATTACATTATTAACTGTCCCATGTGATCAGCCAGTGCGATTGGAAGTCCATGCTCAATTATTGCCTCCGTAAATAAAACTTCGGCATTTATCACATCCAAAAAATCTGTTTGGGCGACGAAAAACGTTGAAAGTTTTCCACTTGTATCGCTAGCAACGGCATTAGACTTGTGTTTTTTTGTCCCAACGGTGGTCTTTTACATCGCTAATTCCTCCGTGTCCGATCGAAAAATCTTGTCTGCACAAGGTGCAATTCGTGTAGTTTTCACCCTTTTTTTTAATTTTTTTATTAATATTAGATATATAACAACGGGCGGATGGTGGGCGGGTGCAGTTCTGCTCAAACGTTACATCGGGTGGATGGCGGATGGTTGACGACTTTCTGACGCGGTTGCGGATGAAATAATTGCCTATCCGCGCATCTCTAATACATACTCTATTAGCCACAACACGGGGGTGCATCTCGACAGGCCTCGCATCCACCATCTTGGAACATCCTCCCAACACACCTGCTGTACGTGTGGTGCCTCGGGTACTCAACTCACCTCCAGGGGTTCAATGTTCAACAATTCCACCACAATCAGACTTTTTTTTATTGAATCGTCTAATAGTCGATCATCCTAAGTCCACCTTAATAGAAGCCTTAGCTACTTGCTGATGACACCTTCAGATGAAGAGCATCCCCTGCTGGAAAACGACCTAAAATTATCTTTTTACATAAAGGGTTCATCAGAATATTTAAATGTGTCCTTAGTAATACTTTGTAGAAAGTTAATGTAGCGTTGCACTTAGATAATGCAAACTTATCAGGAGTTTGCATTGCATGTGTGAGGAACCCTTTGACTTCTCTTCTTTTCTTGCTGTATCTTCACTTGATAGTGTTAAGAGTGTGTTTAGTTCTCTTCTAGTGTGTGTGTGTGTGTGTGTGTGTGTGTGTGTGTGTGCGTGTGTGTGTGTCTTAAAACCAAAGGAAGGTGCGAGTGTGAAGCCGGTGTTTGTGCGTGTAACTATCATAACCTTGCCATTCACGCCTCATTGAATGTGTTCTTGCTTGAATGTCTGTATTGTTAGTCCAGTTGGCGTGTCAGCCTATACACGGGAACAAAGACAATGGGTCCTATGCAACACATTCTTCTTTATGCATTTTATCACTTTCCTTTTTCTTGCCTGCCTTAGGAATTGACTTTTATTTGATACTGGTTGATGGGTACTTTGCACATTTGAACCGATACAGAAGCCATTTCCAGTACCGGGGGAATCGAAGTTTGTGTGTGTCAATAAATATGAATTGTTTTTGATGATAAAATCTAATTTATTGCAACATTTAAAAATTAGATGATTTTTATAACTGCTGCCCTGTTTTATTATCATTCGCAAGTATGACATACAGTATAGTTGCAAGTCCAAGACATTAGATGGCATTAGTGTATAGTTGTTGTTTTTTGTTGTGACCTAAAAAGTGTTGATACTTTAAGTATTGTACTTATTATACATACATTAGGCAATAGATAATATTTGTCTATTACCTGACTGTTTCTATGTTAGCTACATGTCTTTGTTTGTAATGTATATTTTCTGCTGGTTCTACTCTTTAAATGTTATGCTGCCCTTTTTTTGCTGCAGCTGTTACATATACTGTAATATTGTACATGGTAATTGGGATTTCTTATTTATTGTATATATTATATTATAATATAATAATATATCAGTATATATTATATACTGTATATACACTATATTGCCAAAAGTATTTGGCCACCTGCCTTGACTCACATATGAACTGGAAGTGCCATCCCATTCCTAACCCATAGGGTTCAATATGATGTCAGTCCACCTTTTGAAGCTGTTACAGCTTCAACTCTTCTGGGAAGGCTGTCCACAAGGTTGCGGAGTGTGTTTATAGGACTTTTTGACCATTCTTCCAAAAGTGCATTGATGTGGTCACACACTGATGTTGGTCGAGAAGGCCTGGCTCTCAGTCTCTGTTCTAATTCATCCCAAAGGTGTTCTATTAGCATTAGCGGGTTCAGTCAGGACTCTGTGCAGGCCAGTCAAGTTCATCCACACCAGACTCTGTCATCCATATCTTTATGGCAGTGGTGCACAGGCATGTTGGAAGAGGAAGGGGCCTGCTCCAAACTGTTCCCACAAAGTTGGGAGCATGGAATTGTCCAAAATGTTTTGTTATCCTGAATCATTCAAAGTTCCTTTCACTGGAACTAAGGTGCCAAGCCCAACTTCTGAAAAGCAACCTCACTCCATAACTCCTCCTCCACCAAATTTCACACTCGGCACAATGCAGTCCGAAATATAGCGTTCTCCTGGCAACCTCCAAACCCACACTCGTCCATCAGATTGCCAGATGGATAAGCGTGATTCATCACTCCAGAGAAGGCGTCTCCACTGCTCTAGAGTCCAGTGGCAACGTGCTTTACACCACTGCATCCGACACTTTGCATTGGACTTGGTGATGTATGGTTTAGATGCAGCTGCTCGGCCATGGAAACCCATTCCAGGAAACTCTCTGCATACTGTACGTGGGCTAAGGTCACATGAAGTTTGGAGCTCTGTAGCAACTGACTTTGCAGAAAGTCGGTGATCTCTTTGCACTATGCGCTTCAGCATTCGTTGACCCCTCTCTGTCAGTTTACGTGGCCTACCACTTCGTGGCTGAGTTGGTGTTGTTCCCAAGCTCTTCCATTTTCTTATAATAACGCCAACAGTTGACTTTGGAATATTTAGGAGCGAGGAAATTTCACGACTGGATTTGTTGCACAGATGGCATCCTATGACAGTTCCACGCTGGAAATCACTGAGCTCCTGAGAGCAGCCCATTCTTTCACAAATGTTTGTGTCTCCATGCCTAAGTGCTTGATTTTATACATCTGTGGCCAGGCCAAGTGATTAGGACACCTGATTCTGCTCATATAGATGAGTGGCCAAATACTTTTGGCAATATAGTGTATAATATGTAAATATTACATATATGTAATATTTTATATTGCTACTATCGTACATTTTTAGTCTACTTTATACCTTTGTTTTCGACCTCTTTTTGTGCCCTTGTGTGCATTATCCTTTGCATCCTAATCCTTTCCATCCTTTGTAACTGAGCTACTGTGTGGAACAATTTCCCTTGTGGATCATTAAAGTTTGTGTAAGTCTATTATGACTGGCTGTTTGGTTGTACCGTGCAACCTGGTTGTAGTTTTCATTAACAAATTTGGAGGCGTTGAAATCGCCACGTAAAATTGCTAATGCTAATCAGTAGCATGTCAATAGCAAAGCCAATGTATATTAGCATCAAGCTAGCACATTTTTGGAAAAATGCAGCCTTACTTTGGAGCGTTTTTAAGAGTAAATTTCTTTGTGTCATTGAAAATTACAACATGACCTAGAGGCAGTTTGGCTCAGTCCGCTATGTGCGAAAATCCGGCAACCAGGTGTGACGTCACACACCTACTCAGTGGCCTAGTGGACCTACTCAGTGGCCTAGTGGTTAGAGTGTCCGTCCTGAGATCGGTAGGTTGGGAGTTCAAATCCCGGCCGAGTCATACCAAAGACTATAAAAATGGGACCCATTTCCTCCCTGCTTGGCACTCAGCATCAAGGGTTGGAATTGGGGGTTAAATCACCAAAATGATTCCCGGGCGCAGCCACCGCTGCTGCCCACTGCTCCCCTCACCTCCCAGGGGGTGATCAAGGGTGATAGGTCAAATGCAGAGAATAATTTCGCCACACCTAGTGTGTGTGTGACAATCATTGGTACTTTAACTTTAACTTTTTAACTTTAACTCAGGTTGTCACAATCTGGTGAGCGTTGCTTGCAGTGTGACTCCAAGGATGCAGGGATAGCAGGCGTAATGCAAGTAAAATTAATTTAATAGTCACAGGAAGCAGGGAACAAACAAAAAAAAACTGTTTTTTTAAACATTAAAACTAAAATGTAATGTTTTTTCCAGCATTAAAAAAAGCCACTGTTTTTTTTTAAATGAAAAGAAAAATCTAATTTGTTTTTAAAACTTGAATACCCAAAGTCAGTTGTTTTTTTAACATTGAACTCTAAAATCCAATGTTTTTTTTAACCTGGAAAGAAAAAGCCAATGTTTTTTCAACATGAAAACCAAAATTATTATTTTTTTAACATCGAAATATTTTTTTTTTACAAAATGCACACAAATAATAAAATAAATACGTTTTATTTTGAAAACAAGAACACAATGTTTTTTCAACATGGAAAGAAAAATTATATGTTTTTTTAACATTAAAACTAAAATACAATGTTTTTCCAACATAGGAAAAATCCAATGTTATTTTCAACATAAAAAGAAATATCAAATAATTTTTCCGACATGAAGGGAACACATTTAATCTTTTTTTTTTTTAAATAAAAACAAAAATGCTATATTTTTTTTAACCTGAAAATAAAAAGGCAATGTTTGTGTCAACATGAGAAACAAAATATTTTTTTAACATAAAAATAATTTCCTTTAAAAAAAATTACACAAATAATCAAAATAAATTCCTTTTTTTTAACATGAAAAGAATCATCTAACATTTTTTCCAACATGAACACCAAAATCCAATGTTTTTTTAAAACCAAACATTTTTTAAACATTAAAACCTAAATACAATGTTTTTTTTCTAACATTTACACACTCAGCAACAGTCTACCAAGTACAATGATCCAGCGCTGAAGGAGGCACCAGGTGGAACTACATAGAACTAATTAATAAGGTGTGCTGACAGGACATAGTAAAGGTAAAGGTGCTTCAAAACACAGAGACCAAACAGCAAATACTGACAAAACAAGAGCACCAGGACAGGAAGTCATTCTAAACACGGGAAATAGAAACTAGAAATAAGACTGGACAGGAATTAAAACACCAAAACACAGAAAAACCCAAACATGACCTTGTATTGAATCTGTGCCCGGTAGGACCGGCGGGATTCTTTTAGTGCCAAAAAAGTACCAGATTCGGTAGCCATCCTTATTAAGAGACAGGGCTGCAGAGCTGGCGCTGAGCGCCTGGATGGACAAGCTCCACAGTGTCTTGGCTGAATGAGCAGGTATCGAACACTTCGGTCTCCTTGGACGCATCCTCGCTCATCCATGCAGACTGGACACTGGCCGAGAGTTGGGTTGGCTCTCTTGGTTGCTTTGTTGGGTCTGCTCCTGTCTCTGGCCATGCTCCCCCAACCCCAGCAGACCAATGGTGTGGAACACCGCAGAGGCCACCGCAGTGTATATGTTTTTTTGTTGTTGTTGTTTTACTTTTGTGGCTGTGTGTAGAAGTGGCTGGTTGCATCAGCTCTGCTCTTTTAATGTCTTTAATGTCCTTTGTGTTTCTTTGATGTTTCCCTATTATACAGATGTTTATGTGTGCTATGGATATGAGGTTTTTCCCCCTTGGCCTCAGTCTGGATCCCCTCTCCCGGGGCCCGGGCTTAGACACATTTTTTTTCTCCCCCTTCTCCCCAGCGTTTACCTGTTTCTCACCTTTTTTGTAAGGGGCGCCGGAATTTGGCAGACCCGTCAGCGATGCTGTTCTGTCTCCCTGTAATGTTTGTCTGATCTTGAATGGGATTGTGCTGAATATCTTAATTTCCCCTTGGGGATTATTAAAGTATTTCTGATTCTAATTCTGAATCTGATACATATTAGTTTGTACTTTTTTAAACTTTTATATACATAAATGCTGCAGTAGTCAAATATCTTCTATATAACAGGAGTCCTCTGCTGTTTTGTAAGGACCTATTGGTTGGGCACAGATCCTCTATATCAGTGCCATGTCTTCATGTTTCCTATGAACATTTTGCTGCACATCATTTCATCCTAACCACACTCTTCATCTAGTCTCCATACCGAGAGAAAGCTTGACTGCATATTATCTTTGTGCCACAGTCACCTTAGTCTAACTTTTCTTATGTCTGTTAAAACAAGGACACATCAATTATATCAAAATTGTCTTGTACTCCTATCAAGGACACGTTATTACATCATTTTATCGCCCAGCTCCACAGTTTGAATATTATTAAAATGTATCAAAGGTACACACAAAACTACTACTACTGCTCATTTTTCCTCTGTAGGACCGGACTATAAATGCCAGCTGTATATTTTCAAATGAGGGCTGTTAAAAGACATTCTCTACCCTTTCCCTCTCTTAATGAAATGTCAGACTATTGACCCATCTTTCTCTTAAATGCTAATTTGCCAGCCTCTTTGACCTTTCACCCCCGTGCCTTTGCTGTTTCAGAGCCTGTGGAGGTCACTGCACAACCTGAAAGACGTCGGCGTGGTGCAGGTAAAAGTCATCCGGGCCGAGGGACTGATGGCAGCAGATGTCACGGGTAAGACAGGCGTGTCACACCCAAACAACAGGACTAATAACCTCCCTTGTGCCTCAATTTCAAAGAGTATTCTTCAATATTTTAATTCCTTTTATGACGGGAAGGTCTGTCCCTGGTCTTTGAAGTCATTAGTGTACGTTAATGTATCTTATATTGTGTACCCAGCCTCTTGAGGACATAGAAACAAAAATGTATGAATGAAGGCACAATTGGAAGACCTTAACCTGCTCAGTGGCTTTGTGGTTAGGGTCCGCCCTGAGACTGGAAGGTCGTGAGTTCAAACCCCAGCCGAGTCATACCAAAGACTATAAAAATGGGACCCATTGCCTCCCAGCATCAAGGGTTGGAATTGGGGTTCAAATCACCAAAATTATTCCTGAGCGTGGCCACCGCTGCTGCTCACTGCTCCTCTCACCTCCCAGGGGGTGACCATGGGGATGGGTCAAAAGCAGAGGATAATTTCACCACACCTAGTGTGTGTGTGACTATCGTTGGGACTTTAACTTTAACTTTAAGAACCCTAATCTCAACCCCATCCAAACTTTGATCTGAACAAGAACAGAGATTCGCAACGAGGCCCTCTTGTTCAATTATTGACCAATGACCCACGGACAAGTTCCAAAGTCTTGCAGAATGTTTGTTAAATATTCAAAGTTTCGTATAACAAATATATATTCTAAAAAACGTGATCTTTGCCATGGACCCCGAATTTCCACCTGTTTACATCGCGGTGTGGCGGCCGGTAGACTGGGTTGTAGGACGAGCTAACAAGCTAAAACCGTTCATGGTAGCTTGTATGCCGTTTAGGGCTGCTACAAACTGTGCTAGTTAGCTTAATACAGCTAACGCTAGCAAGCGTGTCCACGACATCTACAGTTACAAAGTTACTCTGCTCTACCTGGCAGACACGTGTCTCTAGCAGGGACAACCTCTCCATGAGATGGTTGCAAGAAGCGGTGCTCCGCTAGCTTAGCAGCTATCGAGCTGAAAGTGAAGTTCTCTGTAAATTCGATAAGGCTATACAATATTTAGAAACACACAAAATCAAAAGATAGCATTTAGCTTTGACGACAAAGGACCACAAACAAGCGGCAGCGTGAACAATTTTTTTTCTTTCTCGGAAGAAACTGGAAGTTACTGAATAAAAATGTTTCTAAATAAAAACAACAAAATATTGACACAGTGATGTCCGAACTTACTATGATTAGTGACCGCCCCATTTTGTGAGGTGGAAGGACAATCCACCTTTCACATTGCGTCTGGTTTGTGGATCATTTTATTGTATTTTTTCAAAAAGAATAGGATAAACAAATAAGGATTTCTATATAAAGCGATTTTGGGAATAACGCGATAGGTATTTTATTGACCCCAACGGCCGTGTTATATCCGACTTTGAGTGTAGCTGCAAAATTGGCTAACTACAAACTGTCGGGAAATTGTACTTCTTACTGGTAATTCCGTGTACTGTGGGCCTGATAAAAGTGTTTAAAATTCCGTGTACCGCATTTTCAGGATTATAAGGCGCATTTAAAATCCTTTTTTCCCCTCAAAACTCAACTCGGTGCGCCTAATGTAAATAATAAGTTTGGTTGAGCAAACCCACCTGGAATCTATGTTATTTGGTTATTTGGTGTAATGTTAAGTGTGACCAGTAGATGGCAGTCAAACATAAGAGATACGTGTAGACTGCACTATGATGGCATTATGACCAGAGGTGTGGACTCGAGTCACATGACTTGGACTCGAGTCAGACTCGAGTCATGAATTTGATGACTTTAGACTCGACTTGACAAAATGTAAAAAGACTTGCAACTCGACTTAGACTTTAACATCAATGACTTGTGACTTCACTTGGACTTGAGCCTTTTGAATTGACATGACTTGACATGACTTGCTACTTTCCCCAAAACCCAAAGATGAAAAAGTTATTCGGGAGCGCTCCGTATTTTTCATTGTGTACTTGTCTATCAGCGTTGCGTGTGTCAGCTGGTGTGCGCTCAGTACAACAGCCAATCAAATTAGATCTACTTTGTTTTCATCACACAGCATTCATCCAATCAAATTGCAGGACAACCAACGAAGAAGACATGTCCAAACCACACGCCAGTGAACAAAAAATGATACCTAAAATAATTTTGTTTGGGTATAAAAATTACGAGGTGGTCAACACAAAACGGTTTGCAGCATGCAACACATGCGGTTCGAAAATTACTGATGGAGAGGCAACAACTTCCAACTTCGTCCGGCATTTGAAGTTGCACAAAGAACGGTAAGTTTTGAATGTAAGATAACGTTTATTGGCAGTAACGTGACTTTTATTTGCTGTGTAGTTAAATCAGTGATGCTGTAAACTCACTGCTAACGTTATAACGTTATTGCAAACACGGGAATCTGTTGCAGTTCACTACCTTATTCATACTTTTTGTTCAGTGATTTTTTTTTAAGCAGGGTTACGTTAGTCAATATATCACACGTAACGTTAGACGGCGGTCAGCAGCACCGCGTATTTTAGCCACCTAAAAAAAGACAAAAATAGTAAAATAAAGGTCAGTTAAAATGTATACTATATTATGAATATGTGTACCGTTTTAGCTAGCTTTCTGACATACTGTTGGTTGTTTACCTCAGTGGTCCCCAACCACCGGGCAGCGGCCCGGTACTGGTCCGTGGATCGATTGGTATCGGGCCGCACAAGAAATAAAAATTTTTTTTTTCTTTTTTTAATTAAATCAACATAAAAAACACAAGATACACTTACAAGTAGTGCACCAACCCAAAACAACTCTCTCCCCCCTTTTGTTCTGGGCATTGAACATGAAGACTCTTCCTTCACTGTTCCGAGTGGCCATGAGAGTCTTGGCAGTGCCTGCCTCCAGTGCTCCAGTGGAGCGAGTTTTCAGCCATGGTGGCATCATACTACGCCCCCATCGTGCACAAATGACTGACAGACTCTTGGCTAATTTGGTCTTTTGCAGATGCAATGCAGCATAGGGCCCTGACATATAAAAAGTACAACTTTTTTGTTATGTTCATGTATATGTCATGTTTTTTCAATGTTAACACTTTTGTACAAATAAGTACATTTGCACTTTATTTTTCAATGTGTTTGTTCTGTAAAGGAATGAGTTAATGTTTAAAATGACTGGTTAATAGTGCTATTATAAAGTGCAATGTCAGCACAATTTTCTTTCCTGCAATTTAAAATGCACTTGTTTTAATAAATAAATACAGCGTTTGAAAAGCATACACAATCTGTGTTAGTATATTAGTCTGTGGTTAAAAGGACTTGAAAGGACTCGGAACTCAAAATGCAGGACTTAGGACTTGACTTGAGACTTTCCAGTCTTGACTTTGGACTTGACTCGGGGCTTGCCTGTCTTGACTCGGGACTTGACTCGGACTTGAGGGCAAAGACTTGAGACTTACTTGTGACTTGCAAAACAATGACTTGGTCCCACCTCTGATTATGACTCAAGTAAACAACACCAACATTTTAAATGTTCCATTGAAAATATAGAACATTACACACGGTGTTAAAAAATCTATCAAAATGTTTTAATACGACTTCGGTAAGCTATGAAGCCGCACCGCTTGAAGGTTTGTCGGCGCATTAAACATACAAGTATTATTATGGTGTGTGTATAAGGTAAGACATATTATCTTTTGTTTCGCAATATTATGCAAAAGCAACTTTTCTTACATTCTGGTACCTGCTGATCTGTATTTGGGATCTGCATAAATCCTGAAAAATTGCGCGCGTCCGCCTTTGTAGTCCGTGGGGACGTCGTAGTCGATAAGCTTCTTCTTTTTCTCTATCTTCTTGTTATGGAACATTCATACTCCGTTGTTGCCATTTCTAATATAAAGTAGTGTAAAGTTCTTAACTATATTAGTCAGTAAACTCGCCATGAAAGCGCTAAAACATACCGGTGTAGTGAGTTATATTATTCACCCAAGGAACTTTAGTTATTAAAATACCGGTCAGACGGTTTTTCACGGGACACATTTCCGGTGTTGTTTCCGGATGAGGAGATGCCGTTCCATTATTGATTTAAGTAAAGTCTGAATGTCATTAAAACAGTTAGCTCCATCTTTTGACACTTCTTCCACCTCCGTCCTTGCACGCTGCATCGCTACAACAAAGATGACGGGGAGAAGACGCTGCTGAAGGTGAGCCACGTAAATAAGACCGCCCACACAACGGCGCATCCGGAAGCGACTGTCAGAAAGCGGCTTGAAGATGATCTGTAAAACATAACCTATGCAACTTTTTGACCAAAGAACCAACAACATGAGGTCTACATGTTATGTAGACCACAAGGAAGTGTTTTACATTTAGAAAAAAAAATCATAATATGACACCCTTTAAGGCGTCTTATAAGCCGGTGTGTGCCTAATATATGTAAAAAGATCAAAAATAGATAATTCATCGGCAGTGTGCCTTATAATCCGGTGCGCCCTATGTTCCGGAAAATACGGTACCATTTTTCGGCGTGTTGTAGGGTGATCCCTTAAAACTGTGTGCGCAATTGAAGTGAAGTGGCGATGACCAAGAATAACGCGGAGTTGGAATATAATTACATTTTATGTACATATTTATATACAGATTTGAACAATTAGTGATTCACTGAAATATATTTATTAATTGTGGTTCTTACAAAAAATATATCTTATAAAATATAAAAGCTAAAATGTCTCTTAAAGCTCTGCCCCTTTAATTAGTGAATACTAAATTATTTAACTTTAGCCTACTACTACAACCATATTATTTACCAGCAACATGAAGTGAAACAGAGGCAGAGGTGTCCTTCCACAGTCAGTCAACCTCCTCCTCCTGCTGCTGCTGCTGAACAGGTCGCACCTGTGGTCCGAACTGTAGGCCTACCTCCTCTCCAAGTCGAGCCCTTTTCGGCCGTTGAAAACATTTTTCTATACTCATCTGTGTGAAGGAGTGAACATCCAACATTAGAATTTATTACTAACGAGCAGAACCGCTCTATGTACAGTGCCGTCTAACCTTAAGCGGCAGCAGCTCAACACATGCAGGGTTCAACGTTAAGGTTTTTTTCTACTTGCCTGACTTCTCAAATCTACTTGCCCCAATATTTTTACTTGTCCTGCCTAGGTTTTTTTCTGGCTGTGTAGTGCTCATGGCTTATATCTTACTAGAATCCTTCCCGTTGACTATTTACAATACTACACAGTATTTGTTATTATTATTATTATTATTATCTATAATTACATTTAAATGGCATGGCATACATGTAAAATTAAATGCTATTTCACATTATTTGACCAGTAGCAGTTACCGTATTTTCCGCACTATAAGGCGCATCGGATTATAAGGCGCACCTTCAATGAATGGCATATTTCAAAACTTTGTTCATATATAAGGCGCACCGGATTATAAGGCGCACCTATGTCAACAAAACAGTCAGATAGGTCAGTCAAACTTTATTAATAGAAAACAAACCAGTGTTCTGACAACTCCGTTCACTCCCAAAATGAATAAACAGCTGATTTACTCGTGTTACGTAAATCAAACGTGCAATCACAATATAGTAACACGTGAAATAGTGCAGAGCAATAACAATATATCAATAACTCAACGTTGCTCAAACGTTAATGTCACACAACACAACACACTAAATAAAAATGTAAAGCTCACTTTATGAAGTTATAGCTCATTCACAAATCCCTCGAATTCTTCTTCTTCAGTGTCCGAATTAAACAGTTGAGCGAATACGGCATCCGTCGAAGTCGTCATTAATGGAGTCAGTGTCGTTGCCGTTTATTAGTTCAGTGACAATTCCTGCCTTCCTGAAAGCTCGGACCACAGATGAGACTGAATCAGCCCAGGCATTTACGATCCACTGGCAGATAGTGGCGTATGTCGTCTGGCGCTGTCTCCCTGTCTTGGTGAACGTCACGTGTGTTCGCCTTCTGTCATCCACTGTTCCCACGCAGTTAGCAGTCTAGCTTCGAATGCCCTGTTGACACCAATATCTAGCGGCTGGAGGTCTTTTGTCAATCCACCCGGAATGACGGCGAGTATTGAATTAAGCGCGTAAGCGTGTCTCTTAATGTGATGTTATGAGCTAGCAAATATAACAACTACACTACCCAGCATGCAACGATAGTGACGAGCATGCGCGGTAGCCCTGAGAAGCGTTGTTTTATGCTGGCAGTTAGAATGTGGTTATGAGCACGCTGTGAGTAAACGTTGAGAACTCAGTTAACACGCCTCGTCTGCATTATTTATAATTAGACAGACAACACACTTAATAGGAGCCATTTTGGGGTCTTTACATAAACACACAAATGGAAATGAAACGTCACATATCCCAGCATGCACCGCGCGCCTCTTCTTCTTCTACGGGGAAAAAAGATGGCGGCTGTTTACCGTAGTTGCGAGACCTAAACTTTATGAAAATTAATATTAATATTAACCCATATATAAGGCGCACCGGATTATAAGGCGCACTGTCAGCTTTTGAGAAAATGTGTGGTTTTTAGGTGCGCCTTATAGTGCGGAAAATACGGTACACTCATCTGAACAGGTCAGCCACCTGTTTAAAGCCCGATCACAGTTGAAATCTTGAAATGAAGGGCCTTTAATGGCCAAAACATTAACCTGGACAACATTTTAACAGCTGGTTGGCTCAGATTTTATTATTTTCATTGCATTCACATGCTGCAGTGGACAGTGGACAATTTAGCTTCAGTCCACATGTGTTTATTGACAACAGGGTTATAACCTGGACACGTTAGTTCGTTGGTATGAAAACAGGTGACCGAGTCAAACAGCGGCGGTGTTAATGAAGCAGCGTCAGGCGAAACCGTCAGTGAAACGCTCGGTGAAATCGCAGATTAATGTTAAATATATGACGAGCCGCGAGCGATGCAGCTATAACCTATCTACCTATAACACCTGTAAAAATGAAGCAATGCTACCACGCTAGCAAGCGTTAGCTAGCCGGCTATGAGCCACCAAGCTGCTAACTATCGCCAAAAGGCACCATTTAAGTTTTTTTCCCCCATGGCATCCTGGATTAAGGCTTTCAGCAGCTTTTGGACGTTTGAGGTAGAAACGTAGGAAGCGCCATCATTATGAAAAGTAGCCAGCAAGTATTTTGATCCCGTCCGTCCGTCCCTCTTCTTCTTCTTCTTCTGGCCCACCAGGTGAATTAAGTGCTATTGGCGGAGTTACAATGCATAGTAGGCTACCGCCACCTACTGCACCGGAGGTGTAACTACAAGCAACATTCACAGACAGTCCCATTGCTTTTATGAGCGGTCGAGCGAGTCAAAAGCCGAAAAATCCATTTGTGGCGGACATAATTCTTTCGTGGCGGGCCGCCACAAATAAATGAATGTGTGGGAAACACTGGTATATATATATATATATATATATATATATATATATATATATACCGTATTTTCCGCACCATAAGGCGCCCTGGGTTATAAGCCGCGCCTTCAATGAATGGCATATTTCAAAACTTTGTCCACCTATAAGCCGCCCCGTGTTATAAGCCGCATCTAACTGCGCTAAAGGAATGTCAAAAAAACAGTCAGATAGGTCAGTCAAACTTTAATAATATATTAAAAACCAGCGTGATATGGGCGCGCATGGAGTCGTATATCAACATGGACGGAGCTGCGTGAAAAAAGCCACCCGGCCTCTTCGCGTAAACTTACCTTAACCACTCGCTCATCTTTTCTTCATCCATCCATCCTTTCGAGTTAGCTTTTATGATGACGCCGGCTGGAAAGGTCTCTTTTGGCAAGGTCTTCCTTTTGAATATCACCATGGGTGGAAGTTTCTGGCCATTAGCATGGCAAGCTAGAACCACAGTGAAGGATGACTTCTCATTCCCTGTGGTGCGAATATTCACCGTACGTGCTCCCGTTGTATCCACAGTGCGGTTCACAGGAATATCAAAAGTCAGTGGAACATCGTCCATGTTGATAATGTTCTCTGGCCGGATCTTTTTTTCAGCTATCTTGTTTTTACAATATGCACGGAAAGTAGCCAGCTTTTCTTGAAAGTCTTTAGGCAGTTGCTGTGAAATAGTAGTCCGTGTGCGGATGGAGAGATTGCGTCTTGGAAACCTGTCGCTTAGTAGGAGCCATTTTGTGGTCTTTACAGATGTAAACACACAAAGGAAATGAAACGTAATATCCGCGCGCTTCTTCTTCTTCTACGCGGGCGGGTGGTTGCTTACAGTAGAAGAAGAAGCGCTTCCTGTTCTATGGGGGCGGGTGCTTACCTTGGCGGTTGCTTGCGTAGAAGAAGAAGCACTTCCTCTTCTACGGGGAAAAAAGATGGCGGCTGTTTACCGTAGTTGCGAGACCGAAACTTTATGAAAATGAATCTTAATATTAATCCATATATAAAGCGCACCGGGTTATAAGCCGCACTGTCAGCTTTTGAGTACATTTGTGGTTTTTAGGTGCGGCTAATAGTGCGGAAAATACGGTATATATAAATATATGTATATGTATATATATATGTGTATGTATATACATGTATATATGTATATGTATATATGTAATATATATATATACATATATATATATATGTATATATATGTACATATGTATATGTATATATGTAATATATATATATATATATATATATATATATATATATATATATATATATATGTGTGTGTGTATATATATATATGTATGTATGTATGTATGTATGTATGTGTATGTATGTATGTATGTATGTATATATATATATATATATATATATTTATATATGTATATATATATATATCTATATATATATATATATCCTGAATATTGACAACATATGAACTTCACTTACCCTCTCGATCAACATATTTTACAATCAAGCGAAACGCAACAAACACAGCGAAATATGAACGCGAAGGATAAAAACAACCCCACCTACAATCAAATATATCTGGTATATCACTAAGCTTTAGGACTTTGTTGTGAAAATCTCCTTCCGTGTCTGTCCCTGACACCCACATTTCAGGCTTGCCACTCTGGAAACACTCTGTGGAAACGCACCCCGCCCACAATGCTTGGTGCCTCGTCTGAGCTGCTGTGACTTAGATTACCATAGTAACTAATATGATTACCGTAGTAACTAATTAGATTACCATAGTAACTAGTATATCATGGAAAAGCACAGATTCCAACCATTGAAATACTTTGTATAGTTCAAGACTTCAATCAATCAATCAATCAATCAATCAATGTTTATTTATATAGCCCTAAATCACAAGTGTCTCAAAGGGCTGCACAAGCCACAACGACATCCTCGGTACAAAGCCCACATAAGGGCAAGGAAAAACTCACCCCAGTGGGACGTCGATGTGAATGACTATGAGAAACCTTGGAGAGGACCGCATATGTGGGTAACCCCCCCCCTCTAGGGGAGACCGAATGCGATGGATGTCGAGTGGGTCTGACATAATATTGTGAGAGTCCAGTCCATAGTGGATCCAACATAATAGTAAGAGTCCAGTCCATAGTGGGGCCAGCAGGACACCATCCCGAGCGGAGACGGGTCAGCAGCGCAGAGATGTTCCCAGCCTATGCACAGGCGAGTGGTCCACCCCGGGTCCCGACTCTGGACAGCCAGCACTTCATCCATGGCCACCGGACCTGTGCCCCCCCTCCACAAGGAAGAGGGGAACAGAGGAGAAAAGAAAAGAAACGGCAGATCAACTGGTCTAACAGGGGGGCTATTTAAAGGCTAGAGTATACAAATGAGTTTTAAGATGGGACTTAAATGCTTCTACTGAGGTAGCATCTCTAATTGTTACCGGGAGGGCATTCCATAGTACTGGAGCCCCAATAGAAAACGCTCTATAGCCCGCAGACTTTTTTTAGGCTCTGGGAATCACTAATAAGCCGGAGTTCTTTGAACGCAGATTTCTTGCCGGGACATATGGTACAATGCAATCGACAAGATAGGACGGAGCTAGACCGTGTAGTACTTTATACGTAAGTAGTAAAACCTTAAAGTCACATCTTAAGTGCACAGGAAGCCAGTGCAGGTGAGCCAGTATAGGCGTAATATGATCAAACTTTCTTGTTCTTGTCAAAAGTCTAGCAGCCGCATTTTGTACCAATTGTAATCTTTTAATGCTAGACATAGGGAGACCGGAAAATAATACGTTACAGTAGTCGAGACGAGACGTAACGAACACATGAATAATGATCTCAGCGTCGCTAGTGGATAAAATAGAACGAATTTTAGCGATATTACGGCGATGAAAGAAGGCCGTTTTAGTAACACTCTTAATGTGTGATTCAAACGAGAGAGTTGGGTCGAAGATAATCATACTTGCCAACCCTCCCGAATTTTCCGGGAGACTCCCGAAATTCAGCGCCTCTCCCGAAAACCTCCCGGGACAAATATTCTCCCGAAAATCTCCCGATTTTCAGCCGGAGCTGGAGGCCACACCCCCTCCAGCTCCATGCGGACCTGAGTGAGGACAGCCTTTTTTCACTACGGGAGGACAACAGGGTGACAAGAACTAAATCATCCAGACTAGAGATACATTGTATTATTATGTTTATCTTACCTAAAAATAAATAGATATTTATTAATAAAAAAAAAAAAAAAAAAACTAAATACATTTTTACTATATTTTGCTAAAAACATCAAAATTAATTGTATTTTTATTTTTTCTGACTCCTTATTACATTCAGCCATAGAATTTTACATTAAAATAAACATATTTGAAATAATTAATTTTAAATGATCATAATAATTCATTTAAAATGACCATATTTAATTATTAAAATAATTGCTTGTTTATCAACAACTTTAGCATTTTATTCATTACATTTTGAAGCTTTCAGAAGCCAAGTTATGTTATATTCCTTAATATTTATTTATGCAAGTTTGAAGTATCAATTATCCAAACACAGTTTTGTTTGCATATTTTCAGGATGTAGATCTATATATATATATATATACATATATATATATGCATATATGTATATATGTATATATATATATATATATATATATATATATATATATGTATGAAATACTTGACTTGGTGAATTCTAGCTGTCAATATACTCCTCCCCTCTTAACCACGCCCCCAACCACGCCCCCCACCCCCGACCACGCCCCCACCTCCCTACCTCCCGAAATCAGAGGTCTCAAGGTTGGCAAGTATGAAGATAATACCCAGATTCTTTACTGATTCGCCTTGTGTAATTGTTTGGTTGTCAAATGTTAAGGTGGTATTATTAAATAAATGTCGGTGTCGAGCAGGACCGATAATCAGCATTTCCGTTTTCTTGGCGTTGAGTTGCAAGAAGTTAGCGGACATCCATTGTTTAATTTCATTAAGACACGCCTCCAGCTGACTACAATCCGGCGTGTTGGTCAGCTTTAGGGGCATGTAGAGTTGGGTGTCATCAGCATAACAATGAAAGCTAACACCGTATTTGCGTATGATGTCGCCTAGCGGCAGCATGTAAGTACTGAAGAGTGCAGGGCCAAGAAGACTTACGGTGATTTGAAAACATCATAGCACATCTTAATGGTAGCTACAGTTTCCATCTTCAAGATCTAAAAAAAAATGTGGGAATGTCTGGCGGGCCAGATTGAAAAGACCCTGGCCTTAATTTGCCCAGGTCTGGTTTAGACTAAAGTCACATTTGAAAAGATTTGATTCCAATCGGATTCAGAGTACCTCCTGATGTGGCCTGATTCTGATGCCAAAAAAATCAGATTTTAAGCATTTTGAAGCGTTCAAACTGGCAACAAAAATCAAATCTGTGTCACTTGAGAGCAAAAAAAAGTGACACCATTTGATCAGATCGTCAGTGGCTATTTAGAGGTGCCACATTTTCAGCATTGTGGCACATTGCTTCCCTACAACAACAACCTTGGATTGAGGGATTATGCTCAGTGAGAGAGTGTTGTCTGTACTTGGTGCTGGACGCTAAATTTGTCTTTTTAGAGAGAACGGGGGGTCGAAAAAAGATGCAGGGTGCTCATTTAAATAATAGAGAAAAAGTGTGCATTTGAACCAACAAATCTCATCTCCCCTCCCTTTCCGTCCCCTTGCTCTTCCTCCACCCGCTCCCCCACAATTCTCCATTAATTCTTACTTTTAATTAGGTCTGCAGTGGACAGGCCTACTTTTTCACTCCACATTATCTAGTTGAGTCGAGCAAGTGTGTGTGTTTGTGTGCGCGTGTGTGCGCGTGTGTGTGTGTGTGTGTTTCTCCATTTGAAGCAGCCACAGTTGGTGTTAGCCAATACAAAGTGGAACTGCTTGATTTGGGTTATTGAGACCGGGGGCAGCTGGAGAGCAGGTCTAATAGCTCTTGTATTTCACCCGCAGCCCAAATGTACTCATGACCTTGTTTCAGTGCTCATCGTTCAGCTTGGGTTTTATTTTTCATCCCCCTAAAAAAAAACTACTACTCTCAAGTTTTTATTTTGCATCTGCCCATGACATCAGTTTCTTGCTCTTTAAGGTGCTGTATGTCACAGATACAGTCGTGGTTAAAAGTTTACATACACTTGTAAAGAACATAATGTCATGGCTGTCTTGAGTTTCCAATAATTTCTACAACTCTTTTTTTTTTTGTGATAGAGTGATTGGAGCACATACTTGTTGGTCACAAAAAACCTTCATGAAGTTTGGTTCTTTTATGAATTTATTATGGGTCTACTGAAAATGTGACCAAATCTGCTGGGTCAAAAGTATACATACAGCAATGTTAATATTTGGTTACATGTCCCTTGGCAAGTTTCACTGCAATAAGGCGCTTTTGGTAGCCGTCCACAAACTTCTGGCAAGCTTCTGGTTGAATTTTTGACCACTCCTCTTGACAAAATTGGTGCAGTTCAGCTAAATTTGTTGATTTTCTGACATGGACTTGTTTCTTCAGCATTGTCCACACGTTTACAAGTCAGGACTTTGGGAAGGCCATTCTAAAACCTTCATTCTAGCCTGATTTAGCCATTCCTTTACCATTTTTGACATGTGTTTAGGGTCATTGTCCTGTTGGAACAACCAACTGCGCCCAAGATCCAACCTCCGGGCTGATGATTTTAGGTTGTCCTGAAGAATTTGGAGGTAATCCTCCTTTTTCATTGTCCCATTTACTCTCTGTAAAGCACCAGTTCCATTGGCTGCAAAACAGGACCATAGCATTATACTACCACCACCATGCTTGACGTTAGGGATTGTGTTCCTGGGATTAAAGGCCTCACCTTTTCTCCTCCAAACATATTGCTGGGTATTGTGGCCAAACAGCTCAATTTGTGTTTCATCTGACATCACATAGACAAACATAAGACCTTCTGAAGCAAAAAGTTCTGTGGTCAGACGTCTGTCTAGGAGGCGTTTGTGTTCCAATGGGCTGCAAGGATTATAACCCGCCAACTTCCCAGTCAGAACATGTAAGTTACAACATGAAGGGAATTCATATAGCCCCATTCATCACGGTTCATCATGAGCTTGTTTTGATGCTAAGATAAATGTTATGTTGTTATGTTTTATTTTTTATTTTTCTTATCATATTGTATATGTATTGTATTAAGACAGCGGGATTGTTTTGACGAAGTGGAGCCCGCGGACCAAATTTGACCCATTGTGCCATTTCGTTTGGCCGCCAAAGGGTAGCTACCAAATTTAATACATGTTCATAGTGACCTCTTTCAAGCTGCACAATCATTGACGGCATGTCTGCAAGGCTACACTGTAGGGTTGTACGGTATACCGGTATTAGTATAGTACCGCGATACTAATGAATCATATTCGGTACTATACCGCCTCTAAAAAGTACCCCCCCCTCTTCGTGGTCACGTCGTATCATTGCTGGTTTACTAGCAGAGTAGCATGTTCGGCAGCGCACAATTACGGAGTACTTACAAGCAGACACAGTGTGTAGACAGAAAAGGGAGAACGGACGCATTTTGGCCTAAAAACCAAAGATAAAGGTGAAGTTAGAACATTGAAAGCCCTCAGGAAGAGGTGCTTTAAGACATGGCTAGCTAGCTAGCGGCTAAAGTCCATCAGCAGTCGGCAGTGTTTTAGCTACTTCTACTAATCCTGGCCTCCATGGCGACAAATAAAGTAAGTTTCTTGCAAGTATCATCCCTGTAGGATGAGGAATAGCTAAACAGGTTTCACTACACACCGTAGCTCACCGGCGTCAAAATGTAAACAAACGCCATTGGTGGATCTACACCTAACATCAACTGTGATGATACCAAGTACAGGATCGTATCTCGTCGATACTACTATGATTACATCAATATTTTTTGGCATCACATCTTCTTTCGTATTTTTTAAATTAGTGTTATGTTTATAATCTCAGGAAATATGTTCCTGGACACATGAGTACTTTGAATATGACCAATGTATGATCCTGTAACGACTTAGTATCGTATTGATACCCAAATGTGTGGTATCATCCAAAACTAATGTAAAGCATCCAAACAACAGAAGAATAAGTGATTATTACATTTTAACAGAAGTGTAGATAGATCATGTTAAAAGAAAAAGTAAGCAGATATTAACAGTTAATGAACAAGTAGATTAATAATCATTTTCTACCACTTGTCCTTAATAATTTTGACAACATAATAGAATGATAAATGACACAATATGTTACTGCATATGTCAGCAGACTAATTAGGAGCCTTTGTTTGTTTACTTACCACTAAAAGACAAGTTGTCTAGTATGTTCACTATTTTATTTAAGGACAAACTTGCAATAAGAAACATATGTTTAATGTACCCTAAGATGTTTTGTTAAAATAAAGCCAATAATGCAATTTTTTTGTGGTCCCCTTTATTTAGAAAAGTATCATAGTACTTTTTGGTACTGGTACGGGTACCAAAATATTGGTATCGGGACAACACTACTACACTGTTAAAAAAAAAAAAAAGGTAGCTAATTTACTGTAAAATCATCAGAGGTACCATTTTTTTCACATGAATGCACTGTAAGAACAGGGCATGTAGATTATATGGTATAAAAGTAGCAGCTCAGTTGCCGTAATTTTGCAGCAAAAATAAGTGGTAGTGTTTTTTAATTCATAGTAATGCATTGTAAAAAAAATGGCCATAGATTTTACGGTAAAAACAGGCCGCTGAGTCACCAGAATTTTAATGTAAAAACAGTGGTACAGCTTTTTTCATTGACAGTAAAGTGGTGTAAAAACCAGTCTACATTTTATGGCACAATTCTGGTGACTGAGCTGCCAGTTTTATTTAGTGTAAAATCTGTAGAATTTATTTTTAATACAGGATAACTATCAATCAATAAAAGTTTATTTATATAGCCCTAAATCACAAGTGTCTCAAAGGGCTGCACAAGCCACAACGACATCTTCGGCTCAGATCCCACATCAAGGCAAGGAAAAACTCAACCCAATGGGATTACAATAAGTTATAAACTAGTTGTGTTTGAATTTGAGACGCCTGCTCTACGGTAAAGATGTGACTTATTGACGGTCTAAGGAAAAGGGTCATCTTGCTCGCCACGCTTCGTCCACATCCTGTAATGAAAACCTCAACGCTTCAGAATTTAAGATCCTCCATTTGTGTAATATGTCTGGATACATTTTGAAAACCATCAGATGAAATATCTGACATTAACTGGCGAAAATCTGCCAAAAATGACATTTTTGATTGTTTTCGGGTAAAAAAATGAACATAAAGATGCAGAGTTGCTAGTTAACTGAATTAGACTCATGACTTATGTTTTTATATGGCGGTGTGAGGCTAAAGTCCTCACTGGTTGTGTTGCATAGTAAAAATCTCTTTTTGACCTTTGGCACATTTTCACTTTGGCCCTTGGAGGCAAGATGTTTGGGCACCCCTGTGTTAGAGATTATTTGACATATTTTATTACATATGAGTGTGGATTGAAAATGCTTTTTGGTGTTAATTTTTACGTTTTCCCACATCAAATGCTCCGTCCTGTCGATCTACAGAGAGAGTGAAATTATACAAATGACGAGCTTTTGTATTTTGCTCTGTATGCAGTATATACATTATATTGCCAAACGTATTTGGCCACCTGCCTTGACTCACATATGAACTTGAAGTGCCATCCCATTCCTAACCCATAGGGTTCAATATGATGTCAGTCCATATGAGGTCACACACTGATGTTGGTCGAGAAGGCCTGGCTCTCAGTCTCCGTTCTAATTCATCCCAAAGGTGTTCTATCGGGTTCAGGTCGGGACTCTGTGCAGGCCCGTCAAGTTTATCCACACCAGACTCTGTCATCCATGTCTTTATGGACCTTACTTTGTGCACTGGTGCACAGTCATGTTGGAAGAGTAAGGGGCCCGCTCCAAACTGTTCCCACAAGGTTGGGAGCAGGAAATTGTCCACAATGTTTTGGTATCCTGAAGCATTCAAAGTTCCTTTCACTGGAACTAAGGAGCCAAGCCCAACTCCTGAAAAACAACCCCATACCATAATTCCTCCTCCACCAAATTTCACACTCGGCACAATACAGTCCGAAATGTACCGTTTTCCTGGCAACTTCCAAACCCAGACTCGTCCATCAGATTGCCAGATGGAAAAGCGTGATTCATCATCCAGAGAAGGCGTCTCCACTGCTCTAGAGTCCAGTGGTGACGTGCTTTACACCACTGCATCCCACGCTTTGCATTGGACTTGGTGATGTATGGCTTAGATGCAGCTGCTCAGCCATGGAAACCCATTCCATGAAGCTCTCTGTGTACTGTACGTGGGCTAATTGGATGAAGTTTGGAGCTCTGTAGCAACTGACTGTGCAGAAAGTGGGCGACCTCTTTGCACTATGCACTTCAGCATCTGCTGACCCCTCTCTGTCAGTTTACGTGGCCTACCACTTGGTGGCTGAGTTGCTGTTGCTCCCAAACGCTTCCATTTTCTTATAATAAAGCCGACAGACAGTTGACTTTGGAATATTTAGGAGCGAGGAAATTTCACGACTGGATTTGTTGCGCGTGCGTGATTGTGAGTGAATGTGAATTACAAAATACATTTTAAAAAACATCTATGTCGTGCGTGCAATACAACTGTGCTGCTTTTATTTTGAAAAGTGTTATTTATGGACGTATGTCCGTGTGTAACCTGTGAGTGAAGGTACACAGCGACAAGTGATGCCCGGCTACCCCCAAGATGTCAGCTCACACTAAAAAAAGAAAAGTTGATGACGAATGCCGTGTTTTCAACAAGACGTGGACTGCCAAGTATTTCTTTACAGAAATTAAAGGTAAAGCCGTGTGCTTAATTTGTGGTACACAGGTTGCTGTGTTTAAAGAATATAATTTAATTCGCCACTACACGAGGAAAAATACCGGAATCTGTCCGACGAAGAGCGTACAAGGGAGGCTGATGCGTTGACGGTAAAACTGCAAACCCAACAAGGCCTTTTTCCAAATTTCACACCCCCAGAGATGCAGCCGTCAGGACAAGTTTCGTAATTTCTCACAAAATCGCCAGAAAAAGTAAGGCGTTTTCTGACAGAGAGTTTATTAAGGAGTGCTTATTGGACTCTGTTGCGCTGATATGCCCGGAGAAGAGGGGCGCATTTGAGAACGTGTCACTCTCCCGACGCACTGTAACGAGGCGGGTTGAGACCATCACTGGCAAATTGGAGCTTCAGCTGAAGAACAGAACGGCCGACTTTGACTGTTTTTCGCTGGCTTTGGATGAAAGCTGCGATGTACATGACACTGCCCAGCTGCTCATCTTCTTACGTGGGATAACGGCAGACTTTCAAATCACGGAGGAGCTCGCAGCCATGCAGTCAATTAAAAGGGACAACCACAGGTAATGACTTGTTCACAGAGGTAAATGCGTGTTTGGACATGTTAGGACTGAAATGAGACAAGCTGGCAGGTGTGACAACAGATGGTTGTCTAAATTTGATGGGGCAAAATGTTGGACTTTTAAAGAGGATGCAGGATAAAGTGACAGAAATGAACCCTGTGCAGAAATTGACATTTTTTGCATTGTATTATACATCAGGAAGTGTTGTGTAAGACAGTGTTAAAAATAAAACCATCAAAAGCAATCTGCTTTTGTATAAAGTTAAGTTAGGTTAAATGAAATTATTATTATTATTATTATTATTATTATTATTATTATTTATCTTACGGTATATCAAAAATAATATTGAGCAAAATTTAATTGAAATATTGTCGATGTGGCCCTCCAGCAGTGCTCGGGTTGCTCTTGCGGCCTACGGTAAAAATTAATTGCCCACCCCTGCTTTAGAAGAAGACAGCCTGCCGTTTCCTTAAACTTGGACACACACATCTATACCTTTGGCCATTCTGAGCCAGTAATTTCCAGAATTTATGTCATACTGTGAGAAGCCTCCATTTTACTAACGATTTCCAATGTTGCAAAAATGTGTAGAATAAAAATTTAAATTCAACATTTCTGTCAACGAAGATTCGCGTCCGCCTTTGATAGTAGCCTAATATAGCTTATATAGACACTTACATCATGTGTTGCCTTCATTAGAACACTAATATAAGGCTTTTAATTTTTTTAAATTAATTTTTGGTCCAATATGGCTCTTTCACATTTTAGGTTGCCGACCCTTGGACTTGGACTAGGCAATATGGCTGAAAACTATTTCGATCTAAGTGTTTTATAGCAATCAATATCGATAATTATTGCTATTTTTATGACCCATCAAAATAAATACCAGGAAAATATAATAAATGTAAACATTTCAAGTGTAACTTAATCCCCTCAGCTATCAAGGCAGAAAGGACAGGAAATGTCAACACAAATCTTGGAAAACACTCAATAATTGTAAAAAAAAAATTCAAAAATCACATTGAACACTTATCAATTACTTTTTTAAATGAAGTTGCAAAAATAAGGAAAATGTAAGAAATGCTTAAAGTGTAGCAAAATCGTGCAAATTGTGGAAGTTACCGCTGTGCTCTAAAGGGTGAGCACGGCTCAGGTGATGTGGTATTACCGGCCTTGGTGAGGGATGTGTGCCATACCTAATTTACAGACCACATTGGTCTGACAATGGTCTGTTTGGAACAGATCCACAAGATGCCATACTGTCTCGGTGACTTTTCTGGTTTTATCCACAATTTCTTTGCTCTCTGCAGCACTCATTTTTACTTTGTCTTCTCACTCCATGCAGAAAATCAACCGCAAGACAACAAGATGGCGCCACCAATAGATAGATAGATAGGTCTTTATTGTCATTTCACAAGTACAACGAAACTTTGTTTTCAGCACAAACCCGTTCAAGATTAGACAAACAGTGTACAGGGTTACAGAATAGGAACGCTGATGAGTCGCCACAAGGCGCCCCGTAAAAGATGGTGAAAAAGGTAAAACGCTGGGGAAGGATGAGTAGAAAAAAAACAATCTAGACTGGGCTCCTAAGGGGGCCCAGTCTGGAGTGGGAAAAAACCTCCATAGCAAAGCACATATACATATTACAAGACAAGACAAAGAAGCAAGCAGGAGAGATAAGGGAGAGGAAAGGGGGAGCGTCCACCCTCGATGAGGTCCAATAGTTAATACTGTTACCTGATTGGCTATTAGCGTGTCACTCCCACTGATCAATGATCACGTCCTGTGTTACCAGAGAGCAAGTGCCTTTGTTCATGTAACCAACCTTGCTTTGCAACTTCCTGTTTCTTCCGACAAACAAGAAAACAAATATCTGACGCAATTTTTTATTGATGCCAATTACGTGTCTATCAAGATATATATTGATATCGTTTTATCACCCAGCCCGACTAATGACAAACTAATGTCTTGAAAACGACTGAAAATGCCATTTTTCAAATAAATGAATGCAATCAAGTGAAACAACTTGGACTACAGGCTTTCAATTTGTAAATGCAGCACTGCATTGTTATACATCATTTTTATTATTAAATGAAATATTTCAATACAGGGATGTCCAAAGTACGGCCCGAGGACCATTTACAGCCTGAAGATCTTTTTTAAACGGGCCGCGAGACATTTTAATATTACTATTACTGGGGGAAAAATGTGGAATAAAAGAGAAAAAATGTGTAATGTAACAGGAAAAAGTATATATCTTGATGCTAAAAACACAAAGCTGACATGCAGACAGTTTTTTTTTTCAAAATAAATCCATATATTGTACTGGTTTTGAAAATGTAAAATATCCAAATCAGTTTCAGTTTATTTCGAACATGCATTTTTCACATATTTCCAGTTGTTTCATTATGGCACGTCCGAAAAGGAGTAGGAAGAAGCTGAGCTTATTTAATCCTACCCATTTTCATATCATAGCAATTTCATCCCATTTCCTTGTTCTCTGTAACAGAACAGTGAATAAATAAATAATACACCATAGTAAGCAAACACATATTAAATACATAAATAATCTTTATCTCAAAATAAAAAAACAAAAAAAGGGTTCAAGATGTTCATAATTATTGTTCTGTGTACTTAGTGAACACTTGTAGTTTGAACAGTCTCTTAAATTGAATCATATTGGTGCTTTGTTTGATTTATTTGGTTAATCCGTTCCATAATTTAATTCCAGATACAGATATGCTAAACATTTTAAGTGTTGTACGAGCATACACATGTTTTAAATTAGATTTTCCTCTAAGGTTATATTTCTCCTCTTTTGTTGAGAAGAATTGTTGTACATTCTTGGCTAGCAGGTTATAGTTTGCTTTGTACATCATTTTAGTTGTTTGCAAATGCACCAAATCGTTGAATTTTAGTATTTGTGATTCAATAAATAAAGGGTTTGCATGTTCTCTATATCCAACATTATGTATTATTCTAACTGATCTTTTTTGTAACACATTTAATGAATGAAGTTCACATTTGTAGTTGTCTCCCCATATTTCTACACAATAACTCAGATATGGTAACACTAGCAAGCAGTAAATAATATGAAGTGATTTTTGGTCTAGAACATGTTTATTCTAGACCAAAGTAGCAAGTGTTTCTTGTTACTTTGTTGTATATTTTTTACATGAGTTTTCCAGTTCATTTTATCATCTATTTTTTTCTTATACCCTTTCAATGTCTACTCTGTCTATTTGTAATTGTGTTTGACTTTTCCTTCTACTGTTACCAAATAGCATTATTTTAGTTTTACTGAGATTCAAAGATAGTCTGTTTTTGTCAAACCATCTTTTTAATTTGTTCTTTTCTTCTGTTATTTGTTTTAGCTTCTTTGTGTTCTCTCCTGAACAAAACGCAGTTGTATCATCTGCAAAGAATACTAACTTTAAGTTAGGGCTGGGCGATATCTCGAATATACTCGATATATCGCGGGTTTGTTTCTGTGCGATGTGGAAAATGAATATATCGTGAGTATTCGAGTTTACGTTTTCACGCAGTTGCTTTTAGTTGGGCATTACAGTACAGGCTTTTCTCACTCGTTCTTGTTTCTCCTTCTCACAGAGACGTAAAACAAGCACACCTCGTTACATACGTCACATACTGTCGCGCGTGTAACGTCATAAGCTCTCGCGGAGCAGAGAGGTAGCAGCATGGGTAAAGTTAGAAGTGGCAGGTGGTGCAAGCGGAGCGGTTCGAGTGGTAATACGAGAGAGAGGAGGTGCCAATCTGTTAACAAATGGAGGAAGAAGAATTAGTTCCCAAGAAAAACAGCACGGGGTCCATCGTCTGGCGGTGGTTTGGCTTCAAGCGGGAAGATGTTGAACAGACAACCGTAATATGTCAAGTATGCGGCAAAAGTGTTGATACAAAAAGTAGCATTACTGCTAATTTGTAGCATCATTTGAAAAGTCCCCGCCAGAGAATGAAGAGTGCTTCAAACTCCGCATGTCAACATCCCGGCCGGTGCCACACCCACAAAATGCCGAAGCAACCAGCACTGACCCTATTGAGCCTGGCGTCTTCCATTTCCAGAACAACAAAAAATAGTCAACAACATAAGGAGATAACATCCGCAGGAACCTACCACATAGCGAAGGACGTACTGTACACTATTTGATTTCCTATTATGCAGCTCATTTTTATTTGACAGTTATTGATATATCTTGTGTGACATCAAGCACAAAAGTGCATTTTATCGGTTTTAAACTATTGCAGTGGCGTTCTGTACAAAAAGTGCACTTTAATTTAGTGTTTTGATATGTCATCTTAGTGCAGTGGTTCTCAAACTTTTTTTGTCATCCCCCACTTTGGACAAGGGGGAGTTTTCAAGCCCCACCTGGCCCCATCGCCCCAACAGAACGCTAATGCCAAGCTTAACATTTTCAAATTTATTGAACATCAAGTAACATCAAGTTGTATACATTCAAACTCAATAACATAAAATAACATCAAGTTCAATAATAAATAAAATAACTGTGCAGCTGTGGTATAACTTGCCCATCCATCCATCCATTTTCTACCGCTTATTCCCTTTGGGGTCGCGGGGGGCGCTGGAGCCTATCTCAGCTACAATCAGCCGGAAGGCGGGGTACACCCTGGACAAGTCGCCACCTCATCGCAGGGCCAACACAGATAGACAGACAACATTCACACTCACATTCACACACTAGGGCCAGTTTAGTGTTGCCAATCAACTTATCCCCAGGTGCATGTCTTTGGAGGTGGGAGGAAGCCGGAGTACCCGGAGGGATCCCACGCAGTCACGGGGAGAACATGCAAACTCCACACAGAAAGATCCCGAGCCCGGGATTGAACTCAAGACTACTCAGGACCTTCGTATTGTGAGGCAGATGCACTAACCCCTCTGCCACCGTGCTGCCTGGTATAACTTGCATCAAGTTCAATAATAAATAAAATAACTTGCATCAAGTTCAATAATAAATAAAACAAAAGTGTTATAACTTGCATCAAGTTCAATAATAAATCAAAAAAAGTGTTATAACTTGCATCAAGTTCAATAATAAATCAAATACAAGTGTTATAACTTGCATCAAGTTCAATAATAAATCAAATAACTTGCATCAAGTTCAAAATAAATCAAATAAAAGTGCCACTTTGCAATCTTTGCAAAGAAAAAGGAGGAGCTATGCATTTGGCAAGACAGGGCAAGTGACAGCACTTTGCCCCGGGAGAGCCACCTTGCTTCACTGTGAAACACATACTTGCCAACCCTCCCGGATTTTCCGGGAGACTCCCGAAATTCAGCGCTTTTCCCGAAAACCTCCCGGGACAAATTTTCTCCCGAAAATCTCCCGAAATTCAGGCGTACCTGAGTGACGTGTCGACAGCATGTTTTCACGTCCGCTTTCCCACAATATAAACAGCGTGCCTGCCCAATCACGTTATAACTGTAGAATGATCGAGGGCGAGTTCTTGGTTTCTTACATGGGTTTATTGTTAGGCAGTTTCATTAATGTCCTCCCAGCACGGCAACAACACACAACAACAGCAGTCACGTTTTCGTCTACCGTAAAGCAGTTCGTCTGCCGTAAACAGCAATGTTGTGACACTCTTAAACAGGGCAATACTGCCATCTAATGTACATGCATATGTGACATTAACATCTAGGGCTTTTAGAGAGTGCAGTGCACAACTGCGCACACAACAAGGAGACCAAGCAGAATGCATCATCAGAGAGGGTGTTCAGCATGGTTAGAAAAATAATGACAGAGAATAGAACAAGGATGGACAATTCAACCCTTAACTCAACAATGAGTAGATGAATGTTATGTGTGTGTATATGTGTAAATAAATGAACACTGAAATTCAAGTATTTCTCTTATTTATATATATATATATATATATATATATATATATATATATATATATTAGAGATGCGCGGTTTGCGGGCACAACCGCGGAGTCCGCGGATTATCCGCGGATCGGGCGGATGAAATTTAAAAAAATTAGATTTTATCCGCGGGTCGGGTCGGGTCGGGTGGTTGAAATAAAAAAAACTCAGATTTTAAATAGATTCAGGCGGGTGGCAGTTAAACCAATTCGGAAATATATATACATAGTTAAATGTTGTTACCCACATACGAAAAACGAGCAGGCACCTGCAGCATATGCCACAACAGAAGAAAAAAAAAAAAAGAGATGGACACTTTTACGGAGCGGAGAAGGGACGCCTCGCCGGGGTCCGGGACCGAGGCCCCTTCCCCCGAGAGGGCCCCACCGGGAGCCGTAGCTGAGGCGATCCGCGAAAAGGGCCCGACGCACGTCCAGGGTCACCACCGCGCCCACCGCACCGACACCCCGCCTCGTCCGCCTTCGCCGCGGCCGGCGTCACGCGCAGCAGGTAAGCAGCTTACCTGCCCGCCACCCCCGTGGCCGGGGGCTCGTAACAGGGGTCACTCCACGCTCTCCGCCCGCGCAGCTTACCTGCCCGCCACCCCCATTGCCGGGGGCGCGTAACAGGGGTCACTCCGCGCGCAGTGCGCTCACGAAAGGGGTGGGGCTCACCCTGGTTGATATAGACAGCAGCTGGACGGTGGCCATGGAAGTCGGAACCCGCTAAGGAGTGTGTAACAACCCACCTGCCGAATCAACTAGCCCTGAAAATGGATGGCGCTGGAGCGTCGGGCTCATACGCGGCCGTCGCCGGCAGCGAGACGCGCTTGGAGGTGCGCTCAGCGCGGCTCCCATATGATTGCGCACTGGTGTGCGTCTGGGTCGTGACAGCGTGGCACGCGAATGTCTGCACTGCATTGGATCAGTCTCCTTTCTTTAACAGGCAAAAGCTTTATAACCTCACTAATGCCTTGCATCGTCTATATTAGATATATAACAACGGGCGGGTGCGGGCGGATGCGGTCCTGATCAAATGTTACATCGGGTGGATGGCGGATGGTTGACGACTTTCTGATGCGGTTGCGGATGAAATAATTGCCTATCCGCGCATCTCTAATATATATATATAGCTAGAATTCACTGAAAGTCAAGTATTTCTTATATATATATATATATATATATATATATATATATATATATATATATATATATATATATGTGAAATACTTGACTTGGTGAATTCTAGCTGTAAATATACTCCTCCCCTCTTAACCACGCCCCCACCCCCAACCACGCCCCCCACCCCCACCTCCCGAAATCGGAGGTCTCAAGGTTGGCAAGTATGGTGAAACAGCACGGCTGTATTATCAGCTCCCATTTCCTCACACAGTGCAGAGAACAGTCGCGCTTTCAGTGGTCGTGTTTTGATCAAATTTACCGCGCTCACAACATCTGTTAAAACCTCATTGAGTTCGGGGCTGAGCTGCCTTGACGCGAGTGCTTCCCGGTGAATGACACAGTGTGTCCAATGCGCATTTGGCGCAACCCTCTTTATTAGAGCCTGCAGCTTGTTTCTTGACCCTGCCATGGTCAATGCGCCATCAGAGCAAAAGCCCACACAGTTTCCCATTTAAGGTCGTGTTCTTTGAGGAAACTGTCCATTATCTTGAACAGCTCATCAGCAGAGGCTCTATTTTTTGATGTATTTGCAAAACAGTAAATCCTCGCACAGTGACTCGCCATTCACAAAGCGGACGTATGCGATGAACAGGCAGTCTTTATTGCTGTCAGTAGCTTCGTCCACTTGTAAAGCAAAACGACTTTCTTTTCATTTGTCTCCGAGTTGTTCCTCAAGATCACTTGCAATGTCGCATATACGTCTCGCAACCAGTGTTGGGACTAACGCGTTACAAAGTAACGCGTCACTGTAACGCTGTTAGTTTTGGCGGTAACTAGTAATCTAACGCGTTATTTTTTATATTCAGTAACTCAGTTACCGTTACTACATGATGCGTTACTGCGTTATTTTACGTTATTTTTTATGTAGTATCGGCTAGAAACTGAGGATCTGATCGTGTTTTATGGCAGCGAAGCAATGACATGCTTCTGATTCTTCCTGTGCGCTCTCTGTGTGTGTGTGTGTGTGGGTGTGGGGAGGGGGTGCGCAATACAACGTAAACCGTTGGCCAACAAAAAAGTAACCACAGAACACTATACGACTATACGGTATAGTGTTCTGTGGTTACTTTTTGGTTGGCCAAGCGGACGTGACGACAGGCTGTCCTCACTCAGATCCGCACGGACCTGGAGGGGGCGTGCCTTAAGTCCGGCTGGAAATCGGGAGAAATTTGGGAGAATGGTTGTCCCGGGGAGAGGCACTGAAATTCCGGAGGGTTGGCAAGTATGAGATATTCTCACTTCTTTTCTTTTGTCGAGCACAAAGAAAAGAACATTTTAGTTAAATGTAAGTTGTGTCTTGGATCAAAGATCCCGTCTACTGCCCAAAACAACAATTCAAATCTGCCTGGTTAGGCTCTGTGTATGTCACGTGTGCCTTCCTTGGGTGAAGCCAGCTTTACAGCTATGTTGTTGATTGATTGATTGAAACTTTTATTAGTAGATTGCACAGTACAGTACATATTCTGTACAATTGACCACTAAATGGTAACACCCCAATAAGTTTTTCAACTTGTTTAAGTCGGGGTCCAGATACAGATATATACTATCAAATATATACTAACATCATAATACAGTCATCACACAAGATAATCATCAGGGTATATACATTGAATTATTTACATTATTTACAATCCGGGGTGTGGGATATGGAGGGGGGGGGGGTTAGGTTTGGTTGGTATCAACACTTCAGTCATCAACAATTGCATCATCAGAGAAATGGACATTGAAACAGTGTAGGACTGACTTGGTAGGATATGTACAGCAAGTAGTGGACACAGAGAGAGAGATCAGAAAGTATAAGAAAAAGTGTCTACATTTGATTATTTACAATCCGAAGAGGTATTATGTGGAAGGGAGGGTGTTAGTTTAGGGTTGTAGTTGCCTGGAGATGTTCTTTTGTGCGGTTTTGAAGGAGGATAGAGATGCCCTTTATTTTACACCTGTTGTGAGTGGATTCCATATTGAAGTGGCGTAGAAAGAGAATGAGTTAAGACCTTTGTTAGTTCGGAATCTGGGTTTAACGTGGTTAGTGTTAGTGTTGGTGTTATTATGCTGTTTGTTACTTATGTATGTTATGTTGCAGCTATTTAAAATAGTTTTGTCAATTTGTTCTGGCCTGAAATAAATTGGCCCTTTGAAACATATCTTTGTCTTTGTGTGTTGTATGTAGAGCACATTGCTTAGCAGAGTTCAGCGATGCAAATGCATGTCAAGTTGATCAACAGATTGTATTATTCTCCAGAGCAATAACAGTACTGAAATGAAGGCTAAAAGGGCATTAATGGGAGCTTTAAAAACAAAAAGTAGAAGAAGTAACTAAATAGTTACTTTTCACAGTAACGCATTACTTTTTGGTGTAAGTAACTGAGTTACTTTTGAAATAAAGTAACTAGTAACTGTAACTAGTTACTGGTTTTCAGTAACTAACCCAACACTGCTCGCAACTGTGTCATTTGACAGTGGGACAGCTTTTCATTTTGCTGCGCTTGTCTCGTCAAGTTTGTTCCGCTTAGCCCCGCCCCCATTAGTTACTGTTGCTATGTCTGTCAAACTTTTGCTCCTACCTAGAAATTTAAAGCCTACAGGAAAAATAAGTAATTTACATTTATTTATATAGCGCATTTCACAGACAGAATCACAAAGTGATTTACAGTGTGTATAGAAAATGAAAGCATAGTAAAAAAAAAAAAAAAATCTAAAAAAAAAAAAAAAAAAAAAAAAAAAATTAAAGTGAAATTCCCTCCCGTTTCTCGCGCCCCACCTGTCATGTCTCTATTCCCCACCAGTGGGGCGCGCCCCACACTTTGAGAAACGCTGTCTTAATGACATCATGCACAAAAGTGCACTAATAGGTTGTTCTAAAATGTCTCTGACAATCTTGCACTTTCTGTTTTGAAATGACATGAATGTTTGTGCCACTGCTTAATAACTGTTTAATAAATACAGTTTTGGTAAATTGACTTACAAACCCCGTTTCCATATGAGTTGGGAAATTGTGTTAGATGTAAATATAAACGGAATACAATCATTTGCAAATCCTTTTCAACCCATATTCAATTGAATGCACTACAAAGACAAGATATTTGATGTTCAAACTCATAAACTTTATTTTTTTTTGCAAATAATAATTAACTTAGAATTTCATGGCTGCAACACATGCCAAAGTAGTTGGGAAAGGGCATGTTCACCACTGTGTTGCATGGCCTTTCCTTTTAACAACACTCAGTAAATGTTTGGGAACTGAGGAGACACATTTTTAAGCTTCTCAGGTGGAATTATTTCCCATTCTTGCTTGATATACAGCTTATGTTGTTCAACAGTCCGGGGTCTCCGTTGCGGTATTTTAGGCTTCATAATGCGCCACACATTTTCAATGGGAGACAGGTCTGGACTAAAAGCAGGCCAATCTAGTACCCGCACTCTTTTACTATGAAGCCACGTTGATGTAAAATGTGGCTTGGCATTGTCTTGCTGAAATAAGCAGGGGCGTCCATGGTAACGTTGCTTGGATGGCAACATATGTTGCTTCAAAACCTGTATGTACCTTTCAGCATTAATGGCACCTTCACAGATGTGTAAGTTACCCATGTCTTGGGCACTAATACACCCCCATACCATCACAGATGCTGGCTTTTCAACTTTGCGCCTATAACAATCCGGATGGTTCTTTTCCTCTTTAGTCCAGAGCACACGACATCCACAGTTTCCAAAAACAATTTGAAATGTGCACTCGTCAGACCACAGAACACTTTTCCACTTTGTATCAGTCCATCTTAGATGAGCTCAGGCCCAGCGAAGCCGACGGCGTTTCTGGGTGTTGTTGATAAACGTTTTTTGCCTTGCATAGGAGAGTTTTAACTCGCACTTACAGATGTAGCGACCAACTGTAGTTACTGACAGTGGGTTTCTGAAGTGTTCCTGAGCCCATGTGGTGATATCCTTTACACAATTGATGTCGCTTGTTGATGCAGTACAGCCTGAGGGATCGAAGGTCACGGGCTTAGCTGCTTACGTGCAGTGATTTCTCCAGATTCTCTGAACCCTTTGATGATATTACGGACCTTAGATGGTGAAATCCCTAAATTCCTTGCAATAGCTGGTTGAGAAAGGTTTTTCTTAAACTGTTCAACAATTTGCTCGCGCATTTGTTGACAAAAGTGGTGACCCTCGCCCCATCCTTGTTTGTGAACGACTGAGCATTTCATGAAATCTACTTTTATACCCAATCATGGCACCCACCTGTTCCCAATTTGCCTGTTCACCTGTGGGATGTTCCACCTTTCCCAACTACTTTGTCACATGTTGCTGGCATCTAATTCTAAAGTTAATGATTATTTGCAAAAAAAAAAAATGTTTATCAGTTTGAACATCAAATATGTTGTCTTTGTAGCATATTCAACTGAATATGGGTTGAAAATGATTTGCAAATCATTGTATTCCGTTTATAATTACATGTAACACAATTTCCCAACTCATATGGAAACGGGGTTTGTAGTTGTGATTTTCCTGCATGAAAGTTTAAAATGATCATATATGAATGCAGTATGAACAATAATGTTTTAATGTAGACACATAGAATCATCATACTGCTGTGATTATATGCATCAAGTGTTAATTCAAGGGTAAGGCAAAATATCGAGATATATATCGTGTATCTTGACATGGCCTAAAAATATCGAGATATTAATAAAAGGCCATATCGCCCAGCCCTAGTTCAAATATTTTATTTTTTCCCTTTTAATATGTTTTTTGCAATTGTAATTTTGACAGTACCACATACGATATGTTTTAATTGCTAATGCGTTTTAATAGATTTTTAAATCCGCCAGAAAATAACCCGTTTTGTACACTGTTGATCTGTTTCAAAGACCAGAAGGCCGTAAATGTGTTCTTGTATAGTATTTATCCAGCAATGGTCATGTGGTGACATCAATTATGGTATTTTGAGAGGTAATCATTGAAGTCTGACATCACTGAAGGCCTAGGTGGGAAACGCACGGCCCGCCACTGATTTACAGACACACCCACAGGAAACTTCCCTACTGTTTACTGCAGCGGTAATTTCTTACAGACATATCCGCCATGTTTGATCGAAGAAATATGCTGATCACCGTCAAATTAATCCCGATCAACGAGCCCCAGTTCCGACTTAATCTTGTCAGTAAACTCGCTATGGAAGCGCTAAAAACCAAAACATGGCTGACGGGGAGAAGACTCTGTCAAAGTGGAGGCAGGTAAAAAAGAATGTCCACAAAACGGTTCGTCCTGAAGAAAGTTAAAGTTAAGTTAAAGTACGAATGATTGTCACACACACACTAGGTGTGGTGAAATTTGTCCTCTGCATTTGACCCATTCCCTTGATCACCCCCTGGGAGGAGAGGGGAGCAGTGGGCAGCAGCGGTGCCGCGCCCGGGAATCATTTTTGGTGATTTAACCCCCAATTCCAACCCTTGATGCTGAGTGTCAAGCAGGGAGGTAATGGGTCCCATTTTTATAATCTTTGGTATGACTCGGCTGGGGTTTGAACTCACAACCTACCGATCACGGGGCGGACACTCTAACCACTAGGCCACTGAGTAGGAAATGGTCAGAATGCGGCTTGAAAACTGTTAAAACTTAATTTTTGCAAAATTTTGACCAAATAATTCATGTTACATGTTATGTAGACCACAAGAAAGTGTTTTAAATGTATAAAAAATTATGCTATAAGCCCTTTAAGAAAAGTTTGAGATCAAGAGCAAAGCTTATTAAAAGGTGAATAAAATTAACCAAAATGCTACTGATTTACATTTTAAAGCCTTGCCTTCTAATTAATTGTGATGAGCACCTCGAACTCCTCGCCAACTTTAAGCTTCCTGCGAGGCAATTACACTCGCTCCGAGTACTGTACCAAACCCATCCACCACACTTATCTCATTGCACCCAGAAATGAGTTTGCACCCGCACCCCCCCTATCTGCACACCCTCTGGAGGCACCACAGAGACGTGACCCAGAGGGGGGAGGAGCTTCACCTGGATGGTGCCTGAGTGCCGCTCAAACATGAGCGTGTAATTGGTTGAGACAGCTGCCTCTGGTGGTGGCAGCCAATAAGGTGAAAGTTCATCGCCAATGACAACTGACTGTGTGCAGCACCGTTATGCCATTAAAAATGTCGTATTAGGCAGAAAATGTACGGGGAAGGGATGGAGTCATTTCTATATTAATCAGACTTAATCAGACTGTATTTATTACTGCTACCTCTCTCTGGGCACTCATTCAAATAATTATGACATCAAAGTTTCCACCGTTAAATAAGACAAAATACATTATTTTTTATATGGGGCATTTATGCACTAACAAAACGCGTAAGCTCCTCATTCCGTCGTCTTTGGCTATTTGAATTCATCTCTGTTTTTTTTCTTTTTTCATTGCAGGAGTCGTAGCTGTCGATATTCACTTCAAACACGCGACATCAATAAGACCCCCAGTAACTGATATGAGAGGCAACACCTACGGCACAGCATTGATCACTGTGACATTTACTTTGCACACCCACTAAATGTCCTGCCCTTGTCACAACATGGGAAGAAAATCACACCAATCAATGACAGACAGACACACACGCACATGCACACGCACGCGCACACCATGAGGGGACTAAACTTAATTTCAACTTCATTGAGTCCTATGTGACACACCTAATATGATATTCAAAAAGCGTTTCGATGTTGCAACATCTCCTCTCTGAGCTTCCACCTTACCGTGGTAGAGGAGTTTGCGTGTCCCAATGATCCTAGGAGCTATGTTGTCCGGGGGCTTTATGCCCCCTGGTAGGGTCTCCCAAGACAAACTGGTCCTAGGTGAGGGATCAGACAAAGAGCAGCTCGAAGACCTCCATGACGAATAAAAATAAAGGACCCAGATTTCCCTCGCCCGGACGCGGGTCACCGGGGCCCCCCTCTGGAGCCAGGCCCGGAGGTGGGGCACGATGGCGAGCGCCTGGTGGCCGGGCCTGTCCCCATGGGGCCCGGCCGGGCACAGCCCGAAGAGGCAACGTGGGTCCCCCCTCCAATGGGCTCACCACCCATAGCAGGGGCCATAGAGGTCGGGTGCATTGTGAGCTGGGCGGCAGCCGACGGCAGGGCACTTGGCGGTCCGATCCTCGGCTACAGAAGCTAGCTCTTGGGACGTGGAACGTCACCTCGCTGGGGGGGAAGGAGCCTGAGCTAGTGCGCGAGGTTGAGAAGTTCCGGCTAGATATATTCGGACTCACTTCGACGCACAGCAAGGGCTCTGGAACCAGTTCTCTCGAGAGGGGATGGACTCTCTTCCACTCTGGCGTTGCTGGCAATGAGAGGCGACGGGCTGGGGTGGCAATTCTTGTTGCCCCCCGGCTCAAAGCCTGCACGTTGGAGTTCAACCCGGTGGACGAGAGGGTAGCTTCCCTCCGCCTTCGGGTGGGGGGACGGGTCCTGACTGTGGTTTGCGCTTACGCGCCAAACCGCAGCTCAGAGTACCCACCCTTTTTGGATTCGCTCGAGGGAGTACTTGAGAGTGCTCCCCCGGGTGATTCCCTCGTTCTACTGGGGGACTTCAATGCTCATGTTGGCAGCGACAGTGAAACCTGGAGAGGCGTGATTGGGAAGAATGGCCGCCCGGATCTGAACCCGAGTGGTGTTCTGTTATTGGACTTTTGTGCCCGTCACAGATTGTCCATAATGAACACCATGTTCGAACATAAGGGTGTTCATATGTGCACTTGGCACCAGGACACCCTAGGCCGCAGTTCCATGATCGACTTTGTAGTTGTGTCATCGGATTTGCGGCCTCATGTTTTGGACACTCGGGTGAAGAGAGGGGCGGAGCTTTCAACCGATCACCACCTGGTGGTGAGTTGACTGCGATGGTGGGGGAGGATGCCGGACAGACCTGGCAGGCCCAAACGCATTGTGAGGGTTTGCTGGGAACGTCTGGCAGAGTCTCCTGTCAGAGAGAGTTTCAATTCCCATCTCCGGAAGAACTTTGAACATGTCACGAGGGAGGTGCTGGACATTGAGTCCGAGTGGACCATGTTCCGCACCTCTATTGTCGAGGCAGCTGATTGGAGCTGTGGCCGCAAGGTAGTTGGTGCCTGTCGTGGCGGTAATCCTAGAACCCGTTGGTGGACACCGGCGGTGAGGGATGCCGTCAAGCTGAAGAAGGAGTCCTATCGAGTTCTTTTGGCTCATAGGACTCCTGAGGCAGCGGACAGGTACCGACAGGCCAAGCGGTGTGCGGCTTCAGCGGTTGCGGAGGCAAAAACTCGGGCATGGGAGGAGTTCGGGGAAGCCATGGAAAACGACTTCCGGACGGCTTCGAAGCAATTCTGGACCACCATCCGCCGCCTCAGGAAGGGGAAGCAGTGCACTATCAACACTTTGTATGGTGAGGATGGTGTTCTGCTGACCTCGACTGCGGATGTTGTGGATCGGTGGAGGGAATACTTCGAAGACCTCCTCAATCCCACCAACACGTCTTCCTATGAGGAAGCAGTGCCTGGGGAATCTGTGGTGGGCTCTTCTATTTCTGGGGCTGAGGTTGCTGAGGTAGTTAAAAAGCTCCTCAGTGGCAAGGCCCCGGGGGTGGATGAGATCCGCCCGGAGTTCCTTAAGGCTCTGGATGCTGTGGGGCTGTCTTGGTTGACAAGACTCTGCAGCATCACGTGGACATCGGGGGCGGTACCTCTGGATTGGCAGACCGGGGTGGTGGTTCCTCTCTTTAAGAAGGGGAACCAGAGGGTGTGTTCTAACTATCGTGGGATCACACTCCTCAGCCTTCCCGGTAAGGTCTATTCAGGTGTACTGGAGAGGAGGCTACGCCGGATAGTCGAACCTCGGATTCAGGAGGAACAGTGTGGTTTTCGTCCTGGTCGTGGAACTGTGGACCAGCTCTATACTCTCGGCAGGGTCCTTGAGGGTGCATGGGAGTTTGCCCAACCAGTCTACATGTGTTTTGTGGACTTGGAGAAGGCATTCGACCGTGTCCCTCGGGAAGTCCTGTGGGGAGTGCTCAGAGAGTATGGGGTATCGGACTGTCTGATTTTGGCGGTCCGCTCCCTGTATGATCAGTGTCAGAGCTTGGTCCGCATTGCCGGCAGTAAGTCGGACACGTTTCCAGAGAGGGTTGGACTCCGCCAAGGCTGCCCTTTGTCACCGATTCTGTTCATAACTTTTATGGACAGAATTTCTAGGCGCAGTCAAGGCGTTGAGGGGATCTGGTTTGGTGGCTGCAGGATTAGGTCTCTGCTTTTTGCAGATGATGTGGTCCTGATGGCTTCATCTGGCCAGGATCTTCAGCTCTCGCTGGATCGGTTCGCAGCCGAGTGTGAAGCGACTGGGATGAGAATCAGCACCTCAAAGTCCGAGTCCATGGTTCTCGCCCGGAAAAGGGTGGAATGCCATCTTCGGGTTGGGGAGGAGACCCTGCCCCAAGTGGAGGAGTTCAAGTACCTCGGAGTCGTGTTCACGAGTGAGGGAAGAGTGGATCGTGAGATCGACAGGCGGATCGGTGCGGCGTCTTCAGTAATGCGGACGCTGTATCGATCCGTTGTGGTGAAGAAGGAGCTGAGCCGGAAGGCAAAGCTCTCAATTTACCGGTCGATCTACGTTCCCATCCTCACCTATGGTCATGAGTTTTGGGTTATGACCGAAAGGACAAGATCACGGGTACAAGCGGCCGAAATGAGTTTCCTCAGCCGGGTGGCAGGGCTCTCCCTTAGAGATAGGGTGAGAAGCTCTGTCATCCGGGGGGAGCTCAAAGTAAAGCCGCTGCTCCTCCGCATCGAGAGGAGCCAGATGAGGTGGTTCGGGCATCTGGTCAGGATGCCACCCGATCGCCTCCCTCGGGAGGTGTTTAGGGCACGTCCGACCGGTAGGAGGCCACGGGGAAGACCCAGGACACGTTGGGAAGACTATGTCTCCCGGCTGGCCTGGGAACGCCTCGGGATCCCCCGGGAGGAGCTGGACGAAGTGGCTGGGGAGAGGGAAGTCTGGGCTTCCCTGCTTAGGCTGCTGCCCCCGCGACCCGACCTCGGATAAGCGGAAGAAGATGGATGGATGGATGGATGTTGCAACATAAGAAAACAATTGCTCTGGGGTGTCATACTCCTTAAATTGTAATGAAAATATTGAGTCTGGAGGACATATTATTGTATTATTATTATTAATATTATTATATGAGTTTCTGTATACAGGACATTTTAGATAGGTGTGACTTGTTCTTTTATAACTATTCTCCGAGTTGTTTACTCCGCAGGACAAAATATTTTTAGAACATATACATGGAAGGCAGTAGCATTAGTATAGTGTATATATATGTGTATATATATTTGTATATATATGTGTATATGTATATATACGCATATATATGTATATATATGTATATATGTATATATATATATATGTGTGTATATGTATATATATATGCATATATGTGTGTATATGTATATATGTATATATATATATACATGTGTATATGTATATATATATATATATATATGTATATATATGGATATATATATATATATATGTATGTATATGTATATATGTATGTATATATATGTATATATATATATATATGTACAGTGTTTCCCACAGGACAGGCATCTATTTGTGGTGGTGTGGTTGGGGGGTGGCGGCGGCAGCGGCGATGACCAAGAAGAACGCGGAGTTGGAATATAATTACAACATTTTATGTACATATTTATATACAGATTTGAACAATTAGTGATTCACTGAAACATATTTATTAATTGTGGTTCTTACAACAAATATATCTTATAAAATGTAAAAGCTAAAATGTCTCTTAAAGCTCTGCCCCTTTAATTAGTGAATACTAAATAATTTAACTTTGGCCTACTACTACAACCATATTATTTACCAGCAACATGAAGTGAAACAGAGTCAGTCAACCTCCTCCTCCTCCTCCTGCTGCTGCTGAACAGGTCGCACCTGTGGTCCGGACTGTAGGCCTACCTCCTCTCCAAGTCGAGCCCTTTTCGGCCGTTGAAAATATTTTTCTATACTCATCTGTGTGAAGGAGTGAACATCCAACATTAGAATTTATTACTAACGAGCAGAACCGCTCAATGTACAGTGCCG